>NC_142349.1:71606449-71821449 GCF_059441175.1 Urocampus carinirostris | reverse complement strand
CGACTTTGCCCACGTCAGTTATAAGGTGGAAGATGAGGACAATTTACCGTGCTTACTACAAGCACGGTATGTTTTTTTAACGGAGCTGTTTACTGTGTCGCGAGCGTGTTGCTAGTAGCGTTTTGCTACCCTTCACAGGCACGGTTTGGGATGAAATATATATAATATTATTATTAAAGCTTTGAAAACTCTCTCGGTGTACCCTCTTTCTTTGTGAATATGTGTAACCATGTATAATATGTATTTGCAACTGTATATTTTTGTAATCTATTTATTTTAGAAACGTATTCTGATATGTTTTGAACGAGCGAATGAGAAAGAAGGGGCGGGGCAAACGCGGGCTGACGGGAAGTGGAGTAAAGGTGAGACGTGTTTGTGGACGCGGCCGACAATAGTGGCTATATATTTTTCCCACACTTACCTTTGGAAATGTACACTTTTTTCCTTGGATTATTTTTAACGGGCACTTGGACTCTGCAGGTCTGCATTAAATCTTAAGTACCGGTAACATTTTCCGTTCATTTTGCCGGCTGTGTTTTTTGGACTGTATCGGGTATGGGTTAATCGCTTCTCGGCCTTATGACACACAGGCCAGGGCTGTGGTTCTGGTTGTTCAAACCTCACATTGTGTAGAAGCCATGATCTTTGATTTTTGCAATCCGGAGATGGAATAAGAGCTTACTCTGTCCACTCCACGCATCGGCCCGGTATTGCAGTACCTCTGGGAACGGTGCATTCGCAATGATCGCAGCAAGGCTTTAGGGCTAGGACCTTAGCTTGGCCTTTTGGCTGAGAGTAAGAGTCCCGGCTCCTAGGCTTTGTAGCGTATTATGAACTGACCGATAACGGATAATGGATAATGAATAACGAAGATAGAACAATAACCCTTAAAAACCCCCAAAACCCCAATTTCGTATTTGTATTGCGTATTTTCAATGTGGGCGCATGCGGCTAATATACAGGTGCGGCTTGTGTATGTACAAAATCGGTTTTCCTCCCGAAATGTGGTGGGTGCGGCTTATAATCAGGTGCGCTCTATAGTCCGGAATTTACGGTAAGTCAGAGTTTTCCATCAGGGCCCCAGAGTAAAGCCTGCTGACAATGCACTGCTTCTGTCTGCATTCATGATGACTAATCCTGGATAATTTAGTGCAGGCCAACACAAACAGTCAGGACTTTTTCTGGCTCTGATTGGAGTTTTAATGTCAGACCTGGGGCTTCTCTGCTGAATAATTGGTTATTCTTTCACCTCATTTCAAATCAGTAGCATATAAGAGACACTTTCTACTACGGTTAGAACATTGAAGCTAAGAAGGGGCCTTGACTAAAAATAGTCAGTTGAATTTTTTTTTTTACCATTTATTGAACATACCTGTCAACCTGTACGTTTTTGCCGTACAAAGTACGTTTAATTTGCATTTTAAGACGTGTACGACGTACGAGAAAATCTGTACGGAAAAACGCAAATTTGACAATGATGGGTACCATCCGGTATACACTGACTATCACGAAACAGCAAATCAATCAAGTCGAACGAGTTCGCCGCGGTAGCCTCTATCTCTGTATCGCTTTTTTTCGTTGCAAACGAAGCGAGCGGTTTGATGCTACTGTGTGTATGCGTCTGGCTGGGGATTTCCCATCATGCATCATTCCGTGGTAGTTGTGTAGTGAAAGGAAGTCCGTCTCTTTTTAGAGAACCGGCTTTTTCGGCTCAACTCATTGAAGAGGGCCGGCTCGGCTCTCAAACGGCTCACTTGCTTTGATGCATTACATTACGAATTATGATGTTGTATTAAGAAGTTAAGAAAAAAGGGACGCATAAAAGGAGGAAATGAAAAAAGACAGGTTTGTGGTTATCCCTTTAATCAGTATATTACAAACAATAATGTAATGCAGAAATGGAATTAATAATTTGAATAAGAAAATTCTACTTACTGTAAATTCCGGACTATAGAGCGCACCTGATTATAAGCCGCACCCACCACATTTCGGGAGAAAAAACGATTTTGTACATACACAAGCCGCACCTGTATATTAGCCGCATGCGCCCACATTGAAAAAATGCAACACAAACACAAAATTAACCCATACACGACACAGTCCAAAAATCACAGCCGGCAAATTGAACGGAAAATGACACTTACGGTTTGATGCAGACCTGCAGAGTCCGGGTGCCCGTTGAAAGTAATCCAAGGAAAAAAGTGTATATTTCCAAAGGTAAGGGTGGGAAATATATATATCCACTATTGTCGGCGGCGTCCAAAAACACGTCTCACCTTTACTCCACTTCCCGTCAGCCCGCGTTTGCCCCGCCCCTTCTTTCTCATTTGCTCATGCAAAACATATCAGAATAAGTTTCTAAAATAAATACATTACAAAAATATACAGTTGCAAATACATATTATACATGGTTACACATATTTACAAAGAAAGACGGTACACCTAGAGAGTTTTCAAAGCTTTAATAATAATATTATAACTTTCATCCCAAACCGTGCCTGTGAATTGTAGCAAAACGCTACTAGCAATACGCTCGCGACACAGTAAACGGGTCTGTTAAAAAAATCATACCGTACATGTAGAAACCACGGTAAACCGTCCTCATCTTCCTCCTTATAATTGAGGTCATCAAAGTCGTCTTCCTTCAGTGTGGGAATGAGACTTTGTCATATAGACGTCGTCCCACGCTCCCTTATTCTAAAACACGCTCGCAAAGTAAAGTTTAAGTGCAGTAGCTCTGTTTCCTTTTTTATCGGACTGCTCGATTGCGTTTAGCTTGAAAGCTGCGGCAGTAGCTCAGGAGGTAGAGCGCTCGTCGAAGTGTCCTTGGGTAAAACACTGAACCCCTACTACCCCCAATAAGCAGGTTAGCGCCTTACATGGCTGCAAGGACGCTATTGGGAAATGTGGAGCACATTGTAAAGCGCTTTGAGAAGTCATTGACTTGAAAAGCGCTATATAAAATGCAGATCATTTCATGTGCCTTTCTTTTTGCAATTTGCATGATGAGGATATGTCTACGCTAATTTAATTTGCGCTCAAGCTAAGAAGTTGCAGTCTTCCTCGGCGCATATATTCCACCGGTCTAAATCTTACCTTTTGTACTCGAGCGCCGCTGGCGGCCATTAGAAAAATGACATAAATTGGCCCCGTCACTGAATAAGCCGCAGGGTTGAAAGTTCAAGCGACTTCTCTTTTGAACTTTTTTTTACAATAAACCTCATTCGTGTCGAGCAACTCAGGATCTCACAACACAATGTTAATTAACAATATATATGATATGACGAGGCAGCACGGCGGCGCAGTGGTTAGCGCTTGTGCGGCACAGTTCATGTCATGGGAACCTGTCGTGGGTTCAAATCCAGCTCCAGACTTCCTCTGCGGAGTTTGTATGTTCTCCCCGTGCTTGCGTGGGTTTCCTCCCACATTCCAAAAACATGCATTTCAGGTGAAATGGCCGGTCCAAGTTGTCCCTAGGTGTGAATGAGCGAATGAGTTGTCTGTCCCCGTGTGCCCTGTGATTGGCTCGCAACCAGTTCAGGGTGTCCCCTGCCCACTGCCTGGAGATGGCTGGGATGGGCTCCAGCCCCCCCGCGACCCTAATGAGGATAAGCGGTACGGCTAATGAGATGAAATGAGATGATATAACGAAACATGTACAATATAACATGTTAAACTAAAATATGGTGTAAGATTATTTTGTATTTTGTAAGGGAAAACACGACAGTTAGTATGGAGCCCTGGAGCGCGACAGGTATGAATGAATGAATTACCTTTGTTGTCATTAAACCATACAGAATTGAAGTTTTCTCCGTTATTCCAAAAACATGTATTGTTATGGTACCATAGTGGAAGACTGGTTAACAGGTCTGCCTCAAATCTACGAGGTTGTGGATTCAAATCCAGCTACCATCTTCCCAGTGTGAATTTTGTACGTTCTCCCCATGCCTGAGTGTTTTTTTTTCCGGGTACTCTGGTTTTCTCCCACACACCAAAAACAGGCATGGCAGGTTGAATGGTCAAAGTCCAAATTCTAAACAGGGATAAGTGTGTGAGTGAATGGTTTCCGGTCTCTGTGTACCCTGTGACTGGCTGGCAACCAGTTCAAGGTCCCTAGTCCACCGCCTGAAGTCAGCTAGGATGGACTCCAGCACCCTTGTGATCCTCCTGAGGATAATTGGCTGGAAAATGAATGAATATAAATTGATATGATGAAAGATTTCATTTTACAGTGAAGCTTTTTGTTTTTCTTGGTCACAAGCTGCAGGGACACCCTGAACCGGTTGCCAGCTAGTCGCAGGGCACACAGGGACAGACAATTTGCTCGCTCGTTCACACCTAGGGCCAATTACAGGCCAATTCACCTGACATGCATGTTTTTGCACGGGGAGAACATGCAAACTCCACACAGGAAGGTTTGATCCCATGACCTCAGAACTGTGCCGCACACGCGCTAACCACTGCCATGCCGTGCTGCCCTTTCGACTTGTATGCGACTTATTTTCCTGTGTGAAAGCCACAACTGGAAGAAAACACATGACATTACACGCAATGCGCTCATGCTTGCAGAAGTACTCATGGATGTTAACAACGGAGCGTTGTTGTTGGAATAATGTACATAAGTTATTCAACTTTACTATAATTTATGTGTGTTATATGTTTTCTTGTGAGATATTGTGCTTACAAAATAAGATATTCTCTCAGCAAAAGTCGTCCACTACACCCTGGCAAGAGAGAATAAATGCTGTGAATCAGTTACAGATTTGACCTGAAAGCCAAGGATCTTTTCCTGAGTATATTGGAAGAGAGTTAATCAGTCACATTTCAAATAACAAGTTGTTGTGCAAGAACTGGTTTCAATGGAAAAATTCAACTTTCAACCAACCCCTAACCCTTAGTGTTGAAATGGCATTGTAACCAGGGTGTTCCTGTTCTGAATAAAAAGCAAGGTAAGGGATCATTGCTCTGGAGTGAGTTGGAGGAACTGTAACCAAAAGCAGTTTTCCGTTCGCTTCCCTTGCAAGTAAACCATACACAATTCTCTGTGTCTTTTTTGTATACAGGTTTTTGTTACAAGTGTTGGGTTGAACATGACAGTTGTCGCTCCAAATATGATTTAAATCTACACCTCGCTTTCCCCCCATTGAACGCTGTCCTTGTGGTGTAATTTAAATGTAAATATTTTTAACTACCACCTGAGGATACTATCACATTGATAAGCCACTGTTGTTCACGGCATTGAGGGGCAGTAGCTCAGGAGGTAGAGCGCTTGTCTTGGGATCAAGGGATCCCAGTTCGAATCCCGTCTTGTCCGTGTTACATGTCGAAGTGTCCTTGGGTAAGACACTGAACCCCTAATACCCCCAATAAGCAGGTTAGCGTCTTACATGGCTGCAATACAAGGCCGCTATTGGGAAATGTGAAGCACACTGTAAAGCGCTTTGGGAAGTCATTGACTTGAAAAGCGCTATATAAATGCAGATCATTTCATTTCATTGATGTCGAGGAACATGTTAGGAACCCGGTTGTGTGTGACGGGATATTGGGTGTTGTGAGAGTTACAAAATAAACAAGTGTTCATCTTGAAATCATGAATATCCGGGTTTTCATCCGCCATGGTTGTTTGATTATCCGCTTCCTCCCATTTGGTTGAAGGCAGAATAGTGACATCTCCCACGTACCAGGTTGCAGGTTGCTTGAATGCACCTTGGCTGTTCAGACAGAAGTTACATTTCAAAAGATCAGATGCGTATCGGATTTAGGACCTAATATGAAAGTGGCCTCGGTATGGTGTGAAAAAATCAGATATGTTCCGTTCAGACGGACTTTCACAGATCGGATACAGAAAAAAGATTTGAGTTCCCTGCAGCGTAAACCTATCTTGCAGAGACTTGGTGTGGTTTCGTTTCTCTTCCTTGTTGACCCGAACCAGCTGTGGTTGTGCGGGCGTCTAATCTGAATGTTTCCTCAAAAAGACATGTCCTGGGGGCAGAAGGCTTAGGGGACAACCCAAGACTAGCCTGAGTGACAATGTCTCTAGGCTAGTCTGGAAATTCCTCAAGATTGTGCCGCAAGATATGGACACGTATGCCAAAGAGAGGATCACTAGTAGACCAGCGTTTTCAGAGCAAAGGCTCCGGACCGGAACATAGGGGGAAATTAAATCTGAAAGATATGAAGGGAGCAAGTCCATGCATGATTTTGTATACTACCAACAGAACCTTAAAATCAAATCTTAAGCCAACCTAAACTGTGGTATATATATATGTGCCCGTCTCTCAGCTACTGTTGTCAGGCTGTCGAGCTCTGTGCCCACAACAGAGCTCGCTTTCCTCGCCAGTTTATTGAGACCTTATGTAATAAGACATTATGCGGGGGGAGAGCTAAAGGACTTCAGAAGAGGGCTTTCCAGAGACTCCAACAACACGAATGTGTCCGTTTTCGATGGAGTACACTTGGTTAAATTGTAAATTAAATTATATCTGTCCCCGTGTGAAAATGTCGGCTTTCTTGTTCATCTTTTCCCTCAAGAAACGAGAGCGCATAAATTGTTGGGTGAATGTACCGTATTTTCCGCACTATAGGGCGCACCGGGTTATAGGGCGCACCCCCAAAAAATAGTTTTTGGTCCTATATCTTCCATAGATAAGGCGCACCGGATTATAAGGCGCTATAATGGGAACGTCGACAAAACAGTCAGATGATTCAGTCCAACTGATTACCCCCTTAACATTCCCAAAGCTTGCAAAGACGCAAATACGTGTCGAGAACACGTGCGGATGCGGTGTCCGTACGATGTCACTCAAATGCATCGTTAAATCATTCGGAAGGTTAAAGTCTTGGGATTCAAGAAATGCCAACCATTCCTTAGTTTCTATTTTCTTTTTCGCTCGCAACTTTACTGTGCATATGACAATAAACACTTGGAATTGAGTTGAATTCACTCAACTCATCACAGCAACATCAAGATCGTTCTAAAACAAGATACCGAGAAAATATAAAGCCGCATAGCTCACCTAAGTACTCACGTTCAATAATGATACGCAACCATGGTCTTCTTACAACCGTGAGTGAAGTAAATCCAGGAGAGTAAAATATTTACAAATACAGACTAATGAAACATGTTTCTTTATGGCGTACTTTAGCAAGCTTGCTAATCACAGTCATCTTTTTCAGCCAATTGCAGGGTTTGTTTTGGCCCTCTAGCCTATCCGAGGCTCCGAATAACTTCAGCCAATAGCGATCGATTTAACTGATGATTGACACATCTATTTCGGCCAATTGCAGGGTTTGTTTCGGCCCTCTAGCCTATCCGAGGCTCCGAATAACTTCAGCCAATAGCGATCGATTTAACTGATGATTGACACATCTTTTTCGGCCAATTGCAGGGTTTGTTTTGACCCTCTAGCCTATCCGAGGCTCCGAATAACTTCAGCCAATAGCGATCGATTCAAATGATAATGATTGACACATTGGTTAGCCAATGAAACGCCGGTATATAAATCCCAGCATACACCGCGGACTACTCCACGTTCGGGGGGAAATCGAGTCGGCGGCTGTTGCGTAAGTTGCGAGACCTTGCGACTTAATATTGAGCCATATATAAGGCGCACTGTATTATAAGGCGCATGGTCAGCTTTTGAAAAAAATTAAGACTTTTAGGTGCGCCTTATAGTGCGGAAAATATAATATATATATATATATATATATATATATATATATATATATATATATATATAAGCTAACCGGGAGCCAATGCAGGTTAGCTAAAATCAGGGTCATGTGATCAAACTTTCTTGTCTTAGTTAAAAGCCTTGCTGCAGCATTTTGTACCAGGCTCTTGATTTTGGAATTCGGGAGACCGGAGAGTAGTGCATGACCAGGGTTGGGTAGGGTTACTTTAACCTGATTACTTTCAATGACTTTTGGATGACTCCAATACCAAATATGCTAATAAAAGACAAAAGAAACTAAATATGAATAAAATGATGACTCACAACACGTGGTAAGCTTTCTCTCCTGCCTTTGATCTCTTTGATCTCCGGCAAAACGGACATAAAATGCGACAGAAACAAAATGAAAATAAATCCAAACAGCTTGCCAACATCATTTTTGCCGTTCCATGTATTCTGTTACTGACCAAGCCTGCACAAAATTTAGTTATTTTATTCATATTTAGTTTCTTTTGTCTTTTATTAGCATATTTGGTATTGGAGTCATCCAAAAGTAATTGAAAGTAATCAAGTTAAAGTAACCCTACCCAACCCTGTGCATTAAAGTCATCGAGACGGTATTATTTGCCCTCATGTAGGTTTTAGATGAGGGGATGGTGTCATAATAGTCTGTAGTTTGCAATAGTCTTTGTGATTAAGGGCTATACAAATAAACATGACTTGACTAAAGTGTGGATTGCCCTGCTAAAACCACATGAACGGAAGATTTAGCGATTACTTAGTTTCAAAATTAGAATGTTACACATTAGTTAAAATCGTATGACTGTATGGTCTATTAACCCTAACCCTAACCCTAATAGACTATTTCAGGGGTCGGGAACCTATGGCTCGCGAGCCATATATGGCTCTTTCTATGAATATCTATGGCTCAGAGACAAATTTGATTGCATGCAAAATTTTTCCATCCTATTCGAAACTTGAGTTGTTTGTCCTATTCAGGTACACGCAAAGCCAATCCAGAGCTAAGTATTACGGCGTTACTTCGCAGTATATATAGGGCACGTTTTTCACTACAATTTACAGACAAGGTGTCACACAAAAAAGGGGGGAAAAAAACTCGTTTTGGCTGTACAACGCTAAAGAATCCTTTATATAAAAGTTCACTATATAATCTGTGTTCAGTGTTCAGATACCTTATGATGAATCCACAGAACACACTGTAAATACGCCAAAACACCGGAAGAGAACTTAGTCTTTTGATTGGGTGAGTGGGAGGGATGGGTGGAGCCATGCAAAAAGCGCAAGCACTCCCTCCCATCTCTCGCCCTACGCCATCTGCGCCAAAAGTGAGCGCATCAGGCTCCCTATTTGCAGAATGTTGTGATGTTTTTACACAATAACAACTTGCATCTGGTTTTGAAACCAATATGTATGAAAAAAAGGGTCAAAAGGAGTTTAACCGATCTTGAGTAATTGCAAGAAAGAGACAATTTTAAAGTGGTATGTTTGTTGATTTTGGGACAGGGGCTCTGGCATTATTCTCTTTTCATAATTTTTATCAAATCATCAAAAATAAATGTGCTGAAGCTTTTGTCTGGGGTGCGGGTTTAGCAATTTTGTAAATTTGTCTCATAATATATGGTGTGGCTCTTTCCCAAAATAAAATTAATATTTTTTGCTTTTATGGCTCTTTGAGTCGAAAAGGTTCCCGACCCCTGCTCTATTTGATCAAATTCTTGCACTCTCAGGTCAGATTTTGGAACAGGGCCAAAACAGTTTTCCTCTAAACGGAGACAGATGCCACTCCGGCATCCTCGGGCTCTGTTACATATACTCTTCACATCAATGTTAGATAATAAATTATTATGTAAGACAGATTTTCTCGCAGCATCTGTTCCTGATGGTATAGCCTATAGTTTATTCAAACAGCTACAGGATCTACTCACTTATGTTTTCCTAAGATTTTGGGGAGGTTAGTTTTTAATGATCCCTAAGAGCAATTTGCTTTACGCATGGTCGTTAGTTTGTTACAACAAAAGGTTTATTACTATCCATCCTTTTTCCAGGTCGCTAATTCTCACTAGAGTCGCTGGTGGTGCTGAAGCCAATCCCAGCTGTCTTCGCAGTAGGCGAGTTTTTTGCCAGCCGTTTGCAGAAAACACAGAGATTAACAACCGTTCTCATTCACCGTCACAAATAGGTACTAGATTGACCATCCAGTTTACTTACCGTATTTTCCGCACTATAAGGCGCACCGGGGTATAGGGCGCACCCCCAAAAAATAGTTTTTGGTCCTTTATTTTCCATACATAAGGCGCACCGGATTATAAGGCTACAATGGGAACATGGACAAAACAGTCAGATAGTTCAGTCCAACTTATTACCCCCTTAACATTCCGAAAGCTTGCAAAGAAGCAAATACGTGTCGAGAACACGTGCGGATGAGGTGTCCGTACGATGTCACTCAAATGCATCGTTCCAAATATCACTCGGAAGATTAATGTCTTGGGATTCAAGAAATGCCAACCACTCCTTAGTTTCTATTTTCTTTTTTTGCTCGCAACTTTACTGTGCATATGACAATAAACACTTGGAATTGAGTTTAATTTAAAAAAAGACCCATCACAGAAACATCGATATCACTCTGAAACAAGATACTGAGAAAATATATAACCGGAGTAGCTCACCGAAGTCGTTGCGTTTAATAATAATGTGCAACCATGGTCCTCTTATATCCGTGAGTGTAGTAAATCCAGGAGAGTAAAATATTTACAAATACAGAATGGTAAAACATGTTTCCTCTATGCCGTAGACAACCAAACTTGCTATTCACATTCATCTTTTTTTCAGCCAATTGCAGGCTTTGTTTTGTCCCTTTAGCCTATGCGAGCCTGTAAATGATAAAAAGGATCTGCCACCTTTACCTCCGAATAACTTTAGCCAATAGTGATCGATTCAACTGATGATTGACACATCTTTTTCGGCCAATTGCAGGCTTTGTTTTGCCCCTTTAGCCTATGCGAGCCTGTAAATGATAAAAAGGATCCGCCCCCTTTACCTCCGAATAACTTTAGCCAATAGTGACTGATTCAAATAATGATTGACACGTTGGTTAGGAAATGAAACGCCAGTAAATAAATCCCAACATACACCGCGGACGACTTCGCCTTCGGGGGAAAATCTAGTCGGCGGCTGCTTGCTTTAGTTGCAAGACTTTGCGACTTAATATTGATCCATATATGAGGCGCACTGTATTATAAGGCACATGGTCAGCTTTTGAAAAAAATTAAGACTTTTAGGTGCGCCTTAAAGTGCGGAAAATACGGTAATTAATGCTATAGTTAATTTGTATGCATTCGATTGTAGATGTTATTTATATATATTATATTCATCTCCAAACAGAAGAGCAGCTTCAGCGACAGACTACTGTCACAGTCCTGTTCCACGGACAGACTGAGGAGATTATTTCTTCCTCATGTCATGAGGCTCTTTAACCTATCCGGGGGAGTAAAAGCCCACATTAAAGCCCACCCCCGATTTTGCATATTACCCTATTTTTATTACAGTGTGTATTTTATGTAGTACTATTTAAATACCCTACATCAACACGTTATATTGGGTATTTCTGTATTCTATTTCTTTTATTTTATTATTTTATTTTTTAACACAAGGATACTGCTGGAAGTGTGAATTTCCCTACGGGGATGAATAAAGTATCTATCTAATCTATCTAATCTATCTAATCTATCTAATCTATCTAGTCTATCTATCTCTATATCTATCTCTATCTATCTTATAGTGGCACAGTATCATTACCGGTGTATTATTTTAAGGTCCTCAGTAAAAGTAGTAATTTAACACTTACAGAGTACAATTTCAACATATGGTCCTTATCTATGAGTGTTGCATTAACACTGGTTATTTTACACTGTAAAGAAGAAAAATTCCCATGCACTGTGAGTTAACATATTACACTATCCTGCTTGTAACGAATAAGGCAAAAACTGTACAGGAATGCAAACAAGACAAAAAAAGTACCTTCTATAGTGACGACAGATTTATAGGTTTGTATTCAGGAACATGAAAATGTTTATATTTTTGGTTGCAGCTCTCTTAGTCATGTGTTTATGTCAGATGTGGTGTTGCCACAGTAGCAGACCACCTTACCACACACAATGCCCGTTGCCCAGTCCTTTTCTGTGGTTAAAATACTCATCAGCAAGCGCTCCCGTTTGCATTTGTCATGTTGAGGCACATAGATTTGGCCATTGTTAGGTTCACGTTTCCAACATTTATAATAAAACGCTCTGCAATATAGGACAAAGAGAATCGGTTCTTTATAATTAGTTACTTTATTAATCATCATTTTGAGAGCCGCCGACATTCTGTTGTTAGACATCTTTTCGCTCGCTCTGCCCTGCTTGCTGCGCTCTGGCTCGGCTCGGCTCTGGCTCTGAGGATCTCCTCGAAAAACCTCCCTTCTAATATTCAGTTTTTGCCTTTGCTACGTAGAGTTGATTAGTCTTCTTTCGAAGGTCTGCTTTCCATCCAATGATGACAGGTGACCTTGGTCCTGGGAAACTCCTTTTTCCCAGGCTCTTTGGTGAAGAACAATCTTGAGTTATGGGATGCCAGGTCATAGGTCAGGGTACATCCGTTGGTATGTGAGAACAAAACACAGTCTGTACATCGAAACACAACTCATGGCCTTGCAGGCTGAGAACTCTTCAAAAATGGCTGAGAACACATATAACATATTAAATGTCAACTGTAGGATAAATATAATTATACAATCCTAACATTTCCCTCCTCTTTATCCTACAGTTGATATAATACTTCATTCAACTGTCATTTCGCAATACGATTTTCAACAGAGAAATCATGAATACAACACAGTTGTTACACTTAGAGGTTGTCGTCATAATGACCAGGATCTGAGTAAATATAAGGAAAATGCAGAGACAGGAAATCATCATCAACATTTGTGTCATTACAATTTTCACCATCGTCATTTTTATGGTAATTGCCAGAGTCATCATCAGCATCGGTGTCCGAGGGCAACAGAGCATACAAAGGTACCATCTTTGCCTGCATTGGGGCAAGAGCTGTTGTAATTAGTCTCATTAGCAATGTTCTTATGCACGGAATACAACAACATCCACACAATGTGAGAATTGCCGCAAAAACGGCTATAGCCATATATTAATATTTTTTATATTTCCCAAACGTATCTCCAAAACCATCCCACATTGATGTGTCAACTCCTGAGTGGTCTTTCATCTTGTTGTTAAGTGACCTGAGGCCTTCCAGGGCCTTTGTCAGACTTCCGTCTGCTGCCGTGTTGTTCGGTATGAACGTGCAACATTGGTCACCAAAGATAGAACAGACCCCTCCCTTTTCAGCCAGTAGCATATCAACAGCAATCCGGTTCTGGAAAGCCATGAGGGAGGTAGCAGAGAGTTGCTCGTGTATGGCGGAGAAACCTTGTTCTGTTTTGTTTCCTAACTTCTGCACATTGAAATGGATATAGTTTATTCTGTCAACATTTTTATTAATTGTACACCAATAACAAATCAAAGATTCAAAACCCGCTGCTACTTGATCTGCTGATTTGTATTCATCTGGTACGCCTCTTGGAACACCGATGCTGTCGATGTATGTAGGATCATTGTCACTCCAGGCATAGGTAGACCTTTACTTTTCCATGCATGTGATAACAAGCTCTTCACAGATGTTAGCAATTCAGGGATTGTGGTGGCGGTTATAGACACAGGTAAAATAAGAGACACAGATGCACACAATCCTGTGGTATTGTACGGTAGTCTATCATACAACTTGTCTCCTCCACACCACCACCAGATGTCACTCCGGGAGAGTGGTTTAAATGTTATATTGACTGTCAACATTTGGTGACATTGTATATCATTCAGACTACACACAACACAATCATTCATGACAGCATGTGCCGCCTGCTCAGCCATTAGCAACCAGTTGTTATCTATCCTTGAAATTCCTGTGGTAACTTTGAACCACCCATTAATGTCTTCGACTGACATGCTTACTGATGTGATATTTGTCGTTACAGAGTAGTTACTTAATTTTGGCTGATCAGTCGATTTCATACTGTCATTTACACACACTACGACCGGGAAAAAAGGGGTCCATGCCCGAGGACCAGGCCCATAACGTGAAACCCCAGCACGTGCTGTTAAAAAATCTGATCCCGGAGGTCGAATTGTCTGGTTTGTAACGGTTATAGTCAGTTGTAAATTGCTTCCTTGATGCTGCAATTTAACCCGATTTTTTTGAAATACTGGGCCTCAGAGCTGTCCCCTGGGGTCCAGTACTCCCCTGCTTCCGTTATAACCAAATACTCCCACCCTTGGAACGCTCCGTGTCCAAAACACGTACCACCAGTACTCCTCCCACCCTTGCCCAGTAATATGTGTTGGCTGTCTCCCTAGACTGCCTCACTGGAACCCTTTTAAAGAGGTTATCGGTATGGACATCACAATGGTGGCATTTGGTGGCACAGTCACTGTCACAGAGTTGTTATAGGTCCACGATATTAACCAAGAGTGCATGTTGTGGCGTGTTTACTGGGGAGTCGGCACATTCCACTAACACCCCTGCTTTTATTAAATTTTCAATCACTGGTTGTATCCCAGCCATAGCATCTGGCTTGAGTGGATATTGTTTTATTCTAGGGCGATGCTCTGTTTTTTGGTCTGACTACTACAGGGGATGCCCCTTTTACAAGGCCCACGTCAGTAGGCCCCTGAGACCATAATTTCTCGGGAATTCCTCGTCCTCTCCGGTTAAAAAGATTTGTCATTCTTGTTCTTCTATTAAGTGTACTTCTGACTGCACTGTCACTGACCAGAAAAGAGCCTTTCTCCTTTGTACACTAATTTTTCCAAGTCTTGCCATTTGATGCTCTTCTTTTTGCACAACGAGATATGCGGTACGCATCTATCCATAAGCCAGTTATGCTGTTTAAACAGTGACTTGAGTGGGTCAGGTAAGAATACTGCTGCTATGGCATACATTATTTTGTACACACAGTTACCATAAACACAAATCATTATTCAAGTAAGCACAATCAGTTTCATACTTATGAACAATTATTTTCCAAAGCAAAAACGCAACAGGATTTGCAATGAGCGTTCAAAAATTGGCATCTGAGCGTCCATTGAAGTTCCATGATTTTCATTTGTTTCCAAGAGGGCACTCGAAAACCACTCTATATTTTGCTCGAAAAAAGAACTGCTACCATATGCAATAATATTTTGTTTGTTTGTTTGTACATGATTCAAATTGAATCGTTTCTTCCGGCGCCGTCACGAATGGCAGCCACTCCAGCAGCTCCCGTGTTATTTTCGATTGTTCTCGATTGTTTGTTCTCAGCTCAGGGATGCTGCTGGAAATGTGAATTTCCCTTCGGGGATGAACAAAGTATCTATCTATCTATCTATCTATCTATTTGACTTTGTCTGAATACTATCTTGGCCTAGTCACGCTGTTTGGTGTTGCTCAGCAGAGCTTTCTTCTTCACATTCAAAGGACATGTGACCTTTCGACCGCAGGCCCAACACTTTACGTCTCGCCGTGTGTGTTACCCCCACACTCCCGTGAGCTCGTTGTTTATGAGCGTAGCTGGGATGTGCTCCATATCACTCCCTTGGCCTCGCTGTTGATAAGCGGCGCAGACAATGGATGACTGATGTCTTTGGCTCTTTCAGCAAATTAGTCCATGGCCTCTTTTTGACAGATTTATATGTCCTTTGGAGACTTAGAAAGAGTCTTTTTGCGGAATTCACTGGCACTTGAGAGTCTCGTTAATTCCACTGTGCTTACGTAGTGGGATTTTTTGTAAATTAACCGGATTATTCAAATTTTTCTCAATTTAACTACTAGTAGACATTATCTTAGTTTAATTAATTTCTATTCATTTATTTCCCATGCAATTATTCTTAAATTAGCCCGATATGTCTCAAAATCAACTAATCCGTTTTTTCCCTATGGCCCTCTTCAAGATTGATCAGTTTCTCATTGTCTTCTAAAAATGCTCTTCCATAGAAACCGTTTCCTTTTAACTTAACCAAACCATAAATCAGTATTTGTTACACATTTGTTTATCATTTGTCAATTGTAACACTCATTCTAAAAAAATTCAGTGTGTAATCATTTGTCCTCCCAATTGTCCTTTGGGCTAAACTTGTCAAAATTCCAAACCCTCACACTAAACATCAAAAATCTCAAAAGATCAACAAAAATTTCTCAAAAAATGCCAAATCGAACTTAATGTCATAACTTCTCTAATTGTATTTTCTTCTCTCTGTAACCATAATCAATCTTTTATTGATTCAATATAGAACAATACATACTCGTCACTTATGTCTTGTTGAGTGTATTTATTTTATTTTCATAATCTTTATTCCGCGCAACAATCTTTGTCTTTACGCATTAGTCTTTGTTTTAAGCAGCCCTTCAAGATCCCCCGTGACCAAGGCTATACAGATCAACATGATCTGGTCCGACTATTAATACGTTTCTTTTTTCCTTTGTTTAAAGGAAACATTTCATTCATTGACTGAAATAGCTTCAGCTACGTTATTAATGATTTCTAATCTCGAATTTTCCTTTCTGTGTTAGTTTGTCGTCATTTTCAAACTTCTTTCAAAATTTTGATTATTTTATTGAGAGTAATGTATTATTTAATACGAGAACAACTAAGGAAATAATCTTTTTACGTATTACGCCTCTTTTGAATTTGTCCATTTACGAACGAGAAGATTGACACTAAAATTATGGACCGTTTTTAGTCATCTTCATTGCTTTAATCGTCCTTGCTTTATTAGGAGCAAAACTACACGTCTTAAAGTTATTACCCTTTGCTATTCGCATTTTCAACGAAAAATGATTAGTTGTTTACTCAAATATCCTTTCTTTTTAAACTATTCTGTATAATTATCTTGTATTATACACTCAGTGTTTTCATTTTCCCACTTACCTGTCCTAGACGCATCATTTATGCTGGGGACGCAACTTTTTTTTCCTTTAAATTTTCATTATCATTTAGTTTACTCTTTAACAAAGATTTAACGCATTACAAGCTTTGTCATTATTTTGAATTTGCTGTACGAGTTTTTTTTTTTTATTTTCCTGCACGCCGATCTTCACTAATGAGATCTCGTCGCTTCGAGATTACGTCATTGTTGTTGGTAATTCTTGTCGAGCGAAGGTCAGTCTTTTTATTAGACAAACGGCTTTTTTCCTTGTTCAATTCATCAAAGAGAGCTTGCTTTCAAACGGCTCATTTGTTTTGATGATTGATATCACGAACTATGTTGTACTAAGATGTTAAAGAAAAGTACAGTAAGTAGAAAAATGGAAAAAGACAAGCCTGTTATTCGCAATTACCATCAACAAATGCAGAAAATAAATTAATAATTCGATGATCAAAACTGAATGAATACGCAGATATCTACTATATTTGTCACCGATTTATAAGTTCGATCTTTGTATCACTAAATTTCAGGGGTTCTGCCAAGATCTATAAATCTTTTAGCAAGCTAGTACACGGAATTCAAAATTCCTATCATATTATCATTATTGATAGTTCAGTTTAAAAAAAAATCATATATATCAGGGTGTCCCCTGCCCACTGCCTGATGATTGCTGGGATGGGCTCCAGCACCCCCGCGACTCTACTGAGGATAAGCGGTGCAGCTGCTGAGATGAGATGAGATATATATTATATATGTGTGTGCAGCACGGTGGCGCAGTGGCCAGCACGTGTGCGGCATTACTAAGGACCTGGGAACAGGTGTGTGTGTTCCAAGCCAGCCTGCATGCTCTCATTGTTACGGTTTACTTTCCTCTTTCAAAAAACATGCATTTCAAGTGGACTGACTGGTCCAAATTGTCCCTATGTGTGAATGAGCTAGTGAATTGTCTATCTTTGTGTGCCCTGCAATTGGCTTGCAACCAGTTCAGGGTGTCCTCCAATCGCTGCTCGATGATCGCTGTGATGGATTCCAACAAGATGAGATCTACTTATCATAGTTATGGTTCATACCGGCCGAATATGAACACAAAACTTTTCTGGTTCTCACCTGTAACGCCTTTATTGTTGACATATTCCTTTAATATCATAAAAATTGGTTTTTCACTTACCATCGTTCATCCCATTCAAATATCTTCATCATCGTTAGTAATGCTACTTTTTTTTCCTCACCGTTCCTCCATTTTCTCCTCAGCGGATTGTTGAGTCCAAATGAGACAAGAACCAAAATTCTGAAACTCAAAAACATCGTTAGAGCAACACTTTTGCTGTAAAATCAAACGTTTCCTTCCTTTGCAGTGTTTTCACGATAGTTCACTAATATATATATATATATATATATATATATATATATATATATATATATATATATATATTTTTTAGTCTATAATATTTCTCATTATGGCAACAAAATAGTGTAGTTTTTGTATCACTACAGTATTTTTGTAGTCGAATTTATTATTGTAATACTTTGCAATTCTCTCAATTCTTGTTCTAAAGCAAAACAATATGTTATGTCTATGTTCATTTGCCTTCAAATAGATTTTCATCCTTTATATAATTTTCTTTTATTTTTATAGCTTATCTATAAAATTACTGTCACATGTTTTGACTATTTTTCACCAAATGCATATTACACAAATCTCAACTGTATGTAACATCTTACATGCAAATATTTCTGTGTAAATATTGTTTCACTATAACTTTATCTTCTCCTCAATTTAGTGTCCACTTAATTCCTGCGTCCTCATATTCACCTCTTTTTTTTTTTTTTAATTATTCACAGCTTGCTCGGTGTCACGTGTGAATCCCCCTTCTAGATTTAAAACCATTATTCAACCCAGAAAAATAACTCCCTTTTCTCTTCTTTAGTTCTCCTGACATGCTATGTGACCAGGCTCCGGCTTCTCCTCGGAAGCGGGTAAATGGCCTGGGGGGTGTTAGCGCATGTGAATGATTTGGCATATTGTGGGGGCGGCGTGGAGCGAGGCATATTACTGTGTGCCTGCTCTTCCTCCCTTTAATCGACGCGGTTCACTATATGGCCCTGTATATTCGTTATCCTCCTTTTTAGGATACATTACGGTATTTCCACAAAGGTAATGCCATAAATCGCAAATGGTTTGCATCTAAACAACGCATTTCAAGTCAATGAAGATCTTCAAAAGCACTCTATAATGTGCTCCACTCTACCCATTTACTTACTCTAGATTTAAAACAGTTCAATGTTGAAAAAGTAAGTTTTTTTTTTTTTTTTTTTTTTTTTCCCAATCTATTGTATTAAGGTTAGTCTCACTTAATTTTCACCAAATTATCTCTCTTAATATTTAATTAACTTTCCCCTTTATGTTTCTCTCTCCCTTTTTTTTTTTTTTTTTTTTTTAAACCAATTAAATCTACTATTTTAGCTTCACCTATTTAATGTGAAAATGGCATCTATTTATTTATGAGTTATCTTACTCATTTGAATTTCACTCAATCCATTTTTTCCATTTTAATTTAAAGAGAAAAAAAAAGTATTTATAAACAATTTTTTCAATATTTTTTGGTATAAAAATGCCCTTATCTCAAATTAGTGTATTTCAATTCACTCAATTAGATTTTTTCCTATTCTTCCCAGTCCTTTTTTACCAATTTTTTGAACTGAAAACAGGAATATTTTATCTTTTTCGGTATTATTCTGGCATTATTTTGATTTAACGCATCTAAATAGCTCATTTATATTTTTCCCAAATTTCTCACTTTTATCCAGTAACGCAGAGGCTCGATTGCGGTCGGGTCTTCCCTATAAATGACTCTTCACCTATGGGTTCATCGAGTATTTTTTATTATTATTATTATTATTATTTTTATAAAATACAATTGCCCAGGGGCAACTTTATATTTCATTCGCTCTTTCTCAATCACACAGACGTCTTGTTTTTTATCGTGATCACGTTCTTACATCGCTTGTTCTTATTTTTTTTTTTCTTTCCACTTATTTTCAGTGGACAGAGGACTCCGCACATCCTTGTGAAATTTAACTAACTTTAAAGCGCTGGGTTAGGGGAGTCCACGCCTCCCGCGGAATTTTAACTGTCTGAAAACTATTTACCTGATAGAGTCTAGAATTGTCAGGGTTTTTCTGTTAAGAATCTGCCCCCCGTAATTTATTTTTTCAACGGAGGATTCTTAAACTTTGTCTCTGTTAAGATTTTCCTTTTCTACAGAGAATTCTTAATCTTTTCGACGGAGGATTCTTAAACCTTAAGAATCTACCCCCCCCCCCGCTCGCGAGTCAATTTCTTTTACCGGTTATCTACATGCACACAATGTTACGAATAAATTTTACTCACGATTCTCTAAGTCCTTGGCTTTCCGTCAACCGTCAGATCCCAGCCTGCGAGGGAAGGTCCAGTCCCGGAAAAAGGGTCTTTATGCTGTGGCCACAGTCTTTCCTGGATTTTCCTCTCGCGTCCTGGAATCATCTGGTATCTTGGAATCCGGTTTCGAAGGACCAATTAAATGTTAGGTTCACGTTTCCAACATTTATAATAAAACGCTCTGCAATATAGGACAAAGAGAATCGGTTCTTTATAATTAGTTACTTTATTAATCATCATTTTGAGAGCCGCCGACATTCTGTTGTTAGACATCTTTTCGCTCGCTCTGCCCTGCTTGCTGCGCTCTGGCTCGGCTCGGCTCTGGCTCTGAGGATCTCCTCGAAAAACCTCCCTTCTAATATTCAGTTTTTGCCTTTGCTACGTAGAGTTGATTAGTCTTCTTTCGAAGGTCTGCTTTCCATCCAATGATGACAGGTGACCTTGGTCCTGGGAAACTCCTTTTTCCCAGGCTCTTTGGTGAAGAACAATCTTGAGTTATGGGATGCCAGGTCATAGGTCAGGGTACATCCGTTGGTATGTGAGAACAAAACACAGTCTGTACATCGAAACACAACTCATGGCCTTGCAGGCTGAGAACTCTTCAAAAATGGCTGAGAACACATATAACATATTAAATGTCAACTGTAGGATAAATATAATTATACAATCCTAACAGCCATCTCTCTTAATCCGCAGGTAGAATGCAGGCCAGGTAGATAGAGGTGCTACAAGTGTGCCTGTCAGTCACATCTGCTGCATACACTTGGATAGAAACAGTTGGCGCTTGGTGAGAGAGGGTTTGGTGCTAGCTGCGTAGAGTTGTAGCGCTTTGAATGGTGTAATAATAGTCTGTGGTTTGCAATAATCTGTTCACTTGACTTGACTTGACTTGGTTTATGTTTCATCATTTTAGTGTTTGTTCACACAGAGATGGCGATGTTTTTTGAGGAAAATGTTTAAACAATCGTAAACACAGACTATGTTTACACAGAGGCAATACATTGGTTGTTTCCTCTGCACTCCAATAGTTGAGCTCCATGTGTTTACAAGATGTGTTTGTCTGTGGCTAGCCAATAGCGGCGCTCGAGTGTTGCTACCATTAACTGCCCTATCAAAGCTATATTATTATTATTAAAGCTTTGAAAACTCTCTCGGTGGACCGTCTTTCTTTGTAAATATGTGTAACCCATGTATAGTATGTATTTGCAACTGTATATTTTTGTAATGTATTTATTTTAGACACTTATTCTGATATGTTTTGCACGGATGATCGAAAAATGAGGGGCGGAACAAACGCGGGGTGCCGAGTTTGAGTGGGGACCGCTAAAGGTGAGGGACAGACAAGGAAAGAAAAGTTGGTTAAAGAAAAATGAGTTGCGTGAGTAAATGTGTTCATCTGATATATTTTTCCCAACCTTACCTTTGTAAATATACACTTTTTTCCTTGGATTACTTTCAACAGGACCCGGACTCTGCAGGTCTGCATTAAACCTTAAGTACCGGTATCATTTTCCGTTCATTTTACCGGCTGTGATTTTTGGACTGTGGACTTCAATGAAGGACATTTAGTTTCAATGTTTAAATATGGGTGCGTGCGGCTTATATACAGGTGCGGCTTGTGTATGTACAAAATCGATTTTCCTCTTAAAATGTGGTGGATGCGGCTTATAATTAGGTGAGCTCTGTAGTCCGGAATTTACGGTATATATGGATGAATACAACTGCGACATCCCCATAGATGAATACACATGTGGAATATTCGTGTCGGGCGCAGACAATGAAATGAAAATGTCCCAGAGAAATAAACCAATACACGATAAAGCCGTCTTAGCGAGTAGGGAGAGTATTAGCTGTATTGGCATCCAATAAGGAAATATTACATAATATTTCATTTATGTACTACATGTCCAATGTGAGGGAAACCGCAGGGATTTCAGCTCAGGGGATGTTGTAACTGTGGCCTGTGCAGTATCTTGAGACTTTTTGTGTTTAAGGACTATACCTTTAAATGGGACTTAACTTGACAAGCAATCGGATTACGTAAATGGGTAAACATGCCAGAGTAATTGGAAAAATAAAATGACTAACCCAACCATCGTCGGAATACTCACAGTCGGACTAAGACCTTAATCGGATTAGTTCCTGCATTTGAAAGTAGCTGAAAGTACCGTATTTTCCGCACTATAAGGCGCACCTAAAATCTGTTTTTTAAAAAAAGCTGACTTTGCGCCTTATAATCCGGCGCGCCTTATATATGGATCAATATTGAGCCGCGACAGGTCTCGCAATTTACGGTAAGCAGCCACCATTTTTCGCGTAGAAGAAGAAGTGCGCTGTGCACACTGGGAAATATTAAACAACGATTCTCTTTTATTTGTGCGTTTTCATAAAGACCTTGAAATGGCTCCTATTAAGAGACACGCTTACAAGGCAGAGTTTAAACTCAAGGCGATCAGTCACGCAGTAGAACACGGAAATAGAGCAGCAGCAAGAGAGTTTAACATTAATGAATCGATGGTGTCGAAGTGGAGGAAGCTCGAGGATGAGCTGTTTACGTTTTACATTTTACAGTTATTATGTTATTGCTTTATTGTTATTGTTTTGCACTTGTTATTGTTTTTGCACATTACGAGTGTCACTATATTGCGATTGCACTAACGTTTAATTTAACATAACAGTATCAGACGTTTTTTTGCGTGTTGACTAAATAGAGGAAAAGTAAAATGTTATGCGTTGCTGTTGTTCAAAGATGTTAAAGATGTGTCACGAAAATGCTTTACCTCAGAGAAAATAATAAAACGGCTGTTTATTCATTTTGGGGGTGAATGGAGTTGTGGAAAGCTTGTTTGTTATCTATTAATAAAGTTTGACTGACCTATCTGACTGTTTTGTTGACATTCCCTGTAGCGCGGCACCATCTAATGGTTGCATAACGTAACTACAGCCTTTACTGTAGCGCCTTATAATGCGGTGCGCCTTATGTATGGAAAAAGTTTTAAAATATATAATTCATTGAAGGTGTGCCTTATTACACGGTGCTCCTTATATTGCGAAAAATACGGTAGTTGGCTCTATATAGCCATGTTTCCGTCACGGTTTGTTTTTCTCCTCTAAGATTTTCATTTGTCCCAAAACATAACACAAATAACTCAACAGATTCAAGAAAGACAACTCCAGGTGTTAAATTTTCTTTCAAAATAAAGACACTTTAAAAATACAAAACAAGTACAAAATGAGGGTTCAACTGTTGGGTACGACACCATGAATATGGGAAACAGGCCTAATGGGGACTAGCTATATATGAAAACCAAGGAAGAAATTCTATTTTTTACACAATACAGTTGTTAAACCAGGGTTGGGTAAGGTTACTTTAACTTGATTACTTTCAATTACTTTTGGATTACTCCAATACCAAATATGCTAATAAAAGACAAAAGAAACTAAATATGAATAAAATGACTCAATTTTGTGCAGGCTTGGGGAGTAACGGAATACATGGAACAGCAAAAATGATGTTGGCAAGCTGTTTGGATTTATTTTCATTTTGTTTCTGTCGCATTTCATGTTAGTTTTCCCAGAGATCAAAGCCAGGAGAGAAAGCTTACCACGTGTTGTGAGTCATCATTGTATTCATATTTAGTTTCTTTTGTCTTTTATTAGCATATTTGGTATTGGAGTCATCCAAAAGTCATTGAAAGTAATCCAGTTAAAGTAACCCTACCCAACCCTGTGTTAAACAGAAACAAAATATGCTCTATTCTGATATCCTAAAAGGAGGTCATTGTTATTAGTAGTGTCTGAAACTCATGACAAAAATTAGCGGACACCAGGGCAGAAAACTCTGAAAAGTTGCCTGCCCAGCCATAAGGTTGCCTGCCCCATTTTTCACAACTTGAAACACAATAAGACGACTCATCGCAAAAAAAACAAGTATTAAGGATTGATCATCAGAATATATAACAGAACAACACTTTAAAATTAAATTTATTATAAATCTACTTATAACATTCATTGCATGGATATGACATCGCTGTTTTCCATCTGCCATCACTATGTACCTGATTTTACCCATCTTCATTCATGCAATGTTTGCTACATGCCACGTGAACTCCTCTTTCCATGATGCTTTTCATGTACGTTTACGTTTTGTAGCGTCATCAATTTTGTTAGCTTCTTTTGAATATTTCTTTTGGGGCTGAGGTTTTGGCTCAATTTTCTTGTTTTTTTCCGTGCGTCTCCTTTGGAACATAAATGCACGCCCTTATAACGCTCGGGAAAAGTCCGGAAGCACAAAGATATTCGATGCAGGCTTCTGATCGGCTGCAGAGTATGCAAATTGGCAAACGAACCGAAATGGAAATTCCCAAGTTTCCAAACCGAACGAAGATTTCGAAATCAGAATAAAGCAAATGTTTCTTTCGGGTTTTTTTTTCGTTAAAAAGTTGTCGGCCACCCAGGCGGAGACGTTTTGTGAGTTGTACGCCCGACGTAAAACATGCACGCCCTGGGCAGACGTTATTTCAGACACTGGTATTCAGGGTTGGGTGGGGTTACTTTAACTGGATTACTTTCAATTACTTTTGGATTACTCCAATACCAAATATGCTAAGAAAAGACAAAAGAAACTAAATATGAATAAAATTATGACTCACAAAACGTGGTAAGCTTTCTCTCCTGGCTTTGATCTCCGGCAAAACTAACATAAAATGCGACCAGGGTTGGGTAGGGTTACTTTAACTGGATTACTTTCAATTACTTTTGGATGACTCCAAGACCAAATATGCTAATAAAAGACAAAATAAACTAAATATGAATAAAATGATGACTCACAACACGTGGTAAGCTTTCTCTCCTGGCTTTGATCTCTTTGATCTCCGGCAAAACTAACATAAAATGCAACCAGGGTTGGGTAGGGTTACTTTAACTGGATTACTTTAAATGACTTTTGGATTACTCCAATACCAAATATGCTAATAAAAGACAAAATAAACTAAATATGAATACAATGATGACTCACAACACGTGGTAAGCTTTCTCTCCTGGCTTTGATCTCTTTGATCGCCGGCAAAACTAACATAAAATGCGACCAGGGTTGGGTAGGGTTACTTTAACTGGATTACTTTAAATGACTTTTGGATGACTCCAATACCAAATATGCTAATAAAAGACAAAATAAACTAAATATGAATAAAATGATGACTCACAACAAGTGGGAAGCTTTCTCTCCTGGCTTTGATCTCCGGCAAAACGAACATAAAATGCGACAGAAACAAAATGAAAATAAATCCAAACAGCTTGCCAACATCATTTTTGCCGTTCCATGTATTCCGTTACTCCCCAAGCCTGCACAAAATGGAGTCATTTTATTTTCATATATTTTTCCTTATCTTTGTGGTTTGTTCTATATTGGATCGAATGTATCGCACATTGTTATTGTCCCAACTGTTGCTAAAGTGCTTTATAAATACAGTAGAGTCAAGTTGAGGCGAGCGTACTGTAAATCTTTAAGAATTGATCAGTGGCTCTGTGCTAAACCCATTAGCTTGGATACGACTGTGCTTTAGCTCGGTGCTTATTTACCACTTTGGGCAGACGCTGGAGCTGGATGCCAGGTCTCTACGCATCAGCGTTGCTCTAAGAAGTTTATGAATAGATTTTGGTTTAACATTTTTGTCATAGATTTTAAAAAATGCTCTGATGGAACATTAATTTAATCATGTGCCAATGCAATAGTGGTTCCTTGTGAACAAAATTCAAACGATGGGCAGCGATGTGCACGGTGATCTTGTGCTTCCTCCTACGTCTGGTTATCAAATGCTTGATAACTGTGTGGAATTCCAGAAACTGCACTTGTGGTAAGCTCATTTCTTTTAACATACTGTGTGTAGGACTTCTAAAAGGATGGAAGGAGCTTTGGGATTTAGACTTTTGTTTTGTTTCCCTCCTATAAGTTTTTTTTTTTACATATTTAGCCTGGAGTTCCGTGTCTAATCTCGTTTGCATACAATTTTCATATTTTTCGTATTAATGACCATAAAAGCAATTCAATTTAAGTCAAGTCATGTTTATTTGTATAGCTCTTAATCACAAAGAGTCTCAAAGGGCTGAAAAGACCACAGATTATTGCCAACCACAGACTATTGACACCATCCCCTGATCTAAAACTTACATGAGGGCAAATAATACACAGGTATTGTCAACATAAAATATAGGTTATTCATATGTTCCAGAATAGAAGTGTGTTTTAAGCTTAGATTTAAACATTTCCACTGAGGTTGCAGATCGAATCTCAGGGGGAAGAGCATTCCACAGCACGGGGTCCCGAATGGAGAACGCTTTTGAACCTGCGGATTTCTTCTTGGCTCTTGGGATCACTACTGCACTAGCATTTTCAGAACGAAGGCTCCGGACCGGAACATAGGGGGAGATTAAATCTGAAAGAAATGAGGGAGAAAGTCTATGCATGATTTTGTATACTAGCAACAGAACCTTCAAATCACATCTTAAGTTAACAGGGAGCCAATGCAGGTTAGCTCAAATCGGGGTCATGTGATCAAACTTTCTTGTCTTAGTTACAAATACTATCATTGTGATACTGCATTCTAAAATTAACATCAGTTTGAGTACTGAGAGGTCCCCAACCGACAGGCAGCAAACCAGTACAGAGTCGTGGGTTCTTTGGTTCTGGGCTGCACAAAAAGAAAAGTCAAGTCAAGTTTATTTGTATAGCCCTTAATCACAAAGAGTCTCAAAGGGCTGCACAGACCATAGATTATTGCAAACCACAGACTATTATGACACCATCACCTGATCTAAAACTTACACGAGGGCAAGGAAAAACTCAAAAAGCTCAGTCAAGTCAAGTCTTAATTATTAGTATAGCCCTTGGTCACAAGGAATTTCAAAGAGCTGCACAGACCACAGATTATTGCAAACCACACACAATAATTACACCATCGCCTAATCTAAAACCTACATGAGGGAAAGGAAAAACTCAAAAACCTCAAGTCAAGTCATGTTTATTTGTATAGCCGTTAATCACAAAGAGTCTCAAAGGGCTGACTATTGCAAACAGACTATTATGACACCATCCCCTGATCTAAAACCGACATGAGGGCAAATAATACACAGATATTGTCAACATGAAATATAGGTTATTCTTATGCTATCAAATAGAAGTGTGTTTTAAGCTCAGATTTCAACATTTCCACTGAGGTTGCAGATCGTATCTCAAGCGGAAGAGCATTCCAAGGCACCGGGAATGGAGAGCGCCCTCAAACCTACGGATATCTTCTTGGCTCTTGGGATCACGAGTAGACCAGCATTTTCAGAACGAAGGCTCCGGACCGGAACATAGGGGGAAATTAAATCTGAAAGATATGAGGGAGCAAGTCCATGCATGATTTGGTATACTACAAACAGAACCTTAAAATCACATCTTAAGCTAACAGGGAGCCAATGCAGGTTAGCTAAAATCGGGGTCATGTGATCAAACTTTCTTGTCTTAGTTGAAAGCCTTGCTTGCAGCATTTTGTACCAGCTGAAGTCCAAGCATGAGTTTGTATCCTACCAACAGAACCTTAAAATCAAAGTTCCATTATTTTGGTTCATTATTGTTTTATTGAGACTGCTACAGGGCGATACATTTGAATTATAAACAGTGGGGTCCGCTCAGGTGGGCAGAGTTGCCTATCAGGCCGTGCAATTGGCATGTTGGAAGCAACGACCGCTGCCCTGGTAAATAAAGTTTGCCGTCACAAGTATCCAATCAACGTAGATAATGGTCTCCTGAAACCCACTATGTCACTTCACAATGATGATGTATACGAGTAATTTCGAAGTCTTAGGCAAAACTATGAACACCTAATGCCCTTGCAGTGTCTGAAACTCATGAGCAAAAGTTACCATATAGTTGCCTGCCTAATTTTTCACAACTTGAAATGCAATAAGACGACTCATCGTAAAAAAAACGTTGTTGCAAAGTATTGAGGATTGATAATCAGAATATATAACAGAACAACACTTTAAAATGTAAGTTTATTATAAATTTACTTTCATTGCATGTATATGACATCGCTGTTTTCCATCTGCCTTCAGTATGTACCTGTATTTACTCATCTTCATTCGTGCAATGTTTGCGTTGCGTCGTCTGCTACAAGCCACGTGAACTCCTCTTTTCACGATGCTTTTAATGTACGTTTACGTTTTGTAGCGTCATAAATTTTGTTAGCTTCTTTTGAATCTTTCTTCTGGGCTTCAGCAGTTTGATTCCTAACCACTTCTCCATTTTTCTTGTGTTCTCTCTGGGTCTACTTTGGGAAATGATTTGCAAATGTGCGACCTTAGAACGCTCAGTAAAGTCAGGAAGCACTAAGTTATTCGATGCAGGCTTCTGATTGGCTGCAGAGTATGCAAATTGCCAAAGGTACAGAAATTCCGAAATTTCCAAACCAAACGTTCTAAGGTCTACATTGGTCTCATCTCATCTCATCTCATTAGCTGCACCGCTTAGGGTCGCGGGGGTGCTGAAGCCCATCCCAGCAATCATCGGGCAGTGGGCAGGGGACACCCTGAACTGGTTGCCAGCCAATCGCAGGGCACACAGGGACAGACAACTCACTCGCTCATTCACACCTAGGGACAATTTGGGCCGGCCAATTAACCTGACATGCATGTCTTTGGAATGTGGGAGGAAACCGGAGTGCCCGGAGGAAACCCACGCAAGCACGGGGAGAACATACAAACTCCGCACAGTAAGGTCGGTAGCTGGATTTGAACCCACACAGGAGGTTCCCAAGACCTTAGAACTGTGCCGCACAAGCGCTAACCACTGCGCCGCCGTGCTGCCTGGTCGACACTGGTAACAAATAAAAATCTAGAGCCATTAGCCGCAGCTTGAGTGCGATTCGGTATCTTATATCAATTTGTTAAATTTCTAATATTATTGTTTTTATATTTTTATCAAAGAATCAGTACAAACATGATCAATTTTCATTTAGGGACGGTCACTAAAATATTGTCAGACAAGAATCCAGTCGGTGTTACTGTAAATGTAGGTGATAAGTCTATTCTGTTTTACTATTGCTTTACAGTATATTTGGATCTCCCCCAAAAGAAGAGACCAAAAGTTTAATATAATGACAGTGACTCTGGGTGTCTGGGTTTTCCCTTAGAGATAAGGTGAGAAGCTCAGTCATCCGGGAGGGACTCTGTGTAGAGCCACTGCTCCTCCGCATTGAGAGGAGCCAGTTGAGGTGGCTGGGGCATCTGATAAGGATGTCTCCTGGACGCCTCCCTCGGGAGGTGTTCCGGGCATGTCCCACCGGCAGGAGGCCCAGAGGGCGACCCAGGACACGCTGGAGAGACTATGTCTCTCGGCTGGCTTGGGAACGCCTCGGTATTCCGTCGGATGAGCTGGAGGAGGTGGCTGGGGATAGGGACGTCTGGGCTTCCCTTTTAAGGCTGCTGCCCCCGCGACCCGACCTCGGATAAGCGGAAGATAATGGATGGATGGATGGACTCTACTAAAAATATCTGTGTGAATAGTCCTTTGAACCAAAGACTCGATATATTTTCATAATACAATTAGAATGTTTACCGTAAAATCCGGACTATTGAGCGCACCCGATTATAAGCCGCACCCACCACCTTTTAGGTGATTTGCCACTTTTGTACTTACACAAGCCGCACCTATGTATAAAAGTCCGGGTCCCGTTGAAAGTAATCCAAGGAAACAAAATGTATATTTCCAAAGTTAAGGGTGGGAAAAATATATATCCACTATTGTCCGCTGCGACAACGGACAGATCTACCGGTAATTCAGCTTTACCCCACTTCCCATCAGCCCGCGTTGGCTCCGCCCCTTCTTTTTGATTCGTCCGTAGAACACATAACAGAATAAATCTCAAAAATAAATACATTACAAAAATATACAGTTGCAAATACATATTATACATGGCGCACATATTCTACTGGTCTTAATCTTACCTTTTATACCCCATTAGAAAAATTCCATAAATTGTCCGCTTCACTGAATAAGCCGCAGGGCTGAACATTTGGGAAAAAAGTAGCGGCTTATAGTCCGGAATTTACGGTAATAATATTGCCTTTGGTATTACTATATTCTCCAACACGAATGAATGCTTTTGTTTCTGAACTAAATTAACCTTAGTCTCTGAAAAGGTCAGCAAGACTGTTTAGCACTCCTGGTGCATGTGAGGTAGGTTGCCTATTTTTAATTAATGACAACGCACAGGCAACCTCACTCTGACACCGCTAAGCTCGATGAACTCTTCCCTTACGAGGTTAGTTGTAGCATGTAAACAAAGCAAAACAATTCCACTCTGTGCTGCATTTAACTCATGTTAAATGATTTCGCTAGTTGTTGCAATGTTTAATGTCAAGGATTAGATTCCTGCAAAAACGACCTGAGCTTCCTTGACCGTAACCCTGTCTTCCAAGTCATCACATCGGCAATTCAGCTTGTAGGTAACCTATTGTTAAAGTCAATCATTATTAAGACTATTTCGTGGCCATATTTACCCAAATAAAATACATATATATTGTTAAAATCTAATCATACCACGAGCAGATTTCACTCATGTCCTCCATGTGATGTTGTTACAAGGGAAAGAGACCCCGCCCACAACGTGGGCGTAATTTATTATTCTTCACGGAGAAACAGCACATATGAGCATTTCACAATAAAAGAATATAGTATATAATATAAGAGATGCAATTAGACTGATTATTGAAACGTTATTTCGTGTGTGTGTGTGTGAAAGATTGTTTTTATATTTAGTAATATAAAAACAAGCTAATTACCTTGAGACAGAAATTCAAGAGATTATCATTGAAAACCTGACATTTTCCCCCATGTTGTTAATCTCGAATAATTTAAAAAAATAGATTGGTAATCACACGGAGAGGCAAAAAACCTTCAAAAAAGGAAAAAACTTTCCTCCAAGGAATGTCTCTTGCTGGAAAAACAGGATAAAACAAAAACGGACAAAAACATACAAAAATTGGACAACTAAAACGAACAACCTATCACCTATTATTGTCCTTTTTAAATCCCTTTCCCAATTGGCTGTCTCATTTACATATGAGAGACATCATATTGCAGATGGCACATGCTGGCCACCTTGTCAGGCACCAGGGACGGAAATCCTGTAATAAGATTAGAAGACTTGCCGGACTCTGCAAGTGAGTTCCACAGGAGGTGGAGGTGACATAGCGGTCATTAGTTTCACTTTCAAAAGACAAAACACTCACTTTTTATGAGTGAGTTTTGCATCTCAGGTAACATGTCTTTGATTTTGCTTTGAATTATTATTTGGTTTCATGGTATCTTCTCGGTAGATTCACTGACGACTGTTGTTCAATCAAATTAAATCAGACACATTGTAAAACACTGTCTAAATTCTTGGTAAAGATTGCAATTTGATGAAGAACTTTGGATTTTTGAGTTATAAATGTAACTGGGACATGTTTGCTGTAGAGTAAACCCTCAGCTAGCTTCTTTGGCTTTTGATTGTAAATTACATAAACATGTGCTTCCATTTCTAGGTCTGAGAATCCTTGTGGCATGGTTAGTGGTCGAGGGGTTATTGGCAACTTTTAGTCGGTTGATCCATCCCAAACTGCTAGCATATTTAATTTACTTGAGTAAACTAGAATAAGAATAGGCGTAAGTTATGTGTGAATTTTAGGAAGAGTAAGGTGATGAAGTGTTCACGTGATGGAGTGGGCATGGCGTTAGAAATAAGGTTGCATGGACGGGTACTGTAAGAAGTTGAAAGCTTTAGGTACTTGAGATGTGATGTGGGTGGAGTTGGTGGAATGGAGTGCGAGGTATTGCACGGAGTGAATAAAGGAAGCAATGTTTTGGGTGCTCTGAGGAGAGTGATGAGTAACAAGAGTATGAGTATGGATGTAAAGAGAGGACCGTATGAGAGTGTGATGGTGGCGACTGTGTTGTATGGTGCAGAGACTTGGAGCCTGAACGCAGATTTAACAAAGGAAATTAAACGTTTTTGAGATGAAGTGTTTGAGGAGTAGCCAGAGCCAGAACTGGAGTAGTCGTGGAACTGAGCAAGCGTGTGGATAAGAGAGTACTCAGTTGGTTTGGACACATGGAGAGGATGGATGAGGAGCGAATGTTGAAGAGGATCTACAGAGCAGAAGTCAATGGAAGGAGACTAAGAGGAAGGCCGTGGATGCACTGCAGGAAAGAGGAAAGAGGTCTAAATCAAGTGGAAGGTAGAGCTCTTGTTGGTGATAGAAATGAGTGGAGAGGTGTTGTAAAAGGATAGTGGGATGTTTAGACGTGTTCTAAGGGATGGGCAGGGCACCTCTATGATGCAGCAGGGGTAAACCAGTGAAAGCTGTCGGGCTCTGCTGTTGAACAGAAGATTGTGTCGTGTCACCCTGACCCGAGTGACATGGCCGCTTTCTTGTGTTTCATCTGGAGGGACGAAAGCATGACCAACTCGGGTGCCGAGGTGCTTTACTTGTTTGAGTGTTTAGGGATTTGGTTTGGTCATGTTCCAAACATTTTTGTGTGTGTTTTTTGCTACTTTTCCCTTTTTTATTTTCTCTGTTTTTTGTATGTGTTTGTCTAGCTGTTTGTCACCCCTCTTGAGGGATATAACCAGGGTAGATAGATAGATAGAAAATAGAATAAAATTGTTTGCAGATGACACTGCTTTGGTGGATGACTCTGCAGTAGGACTGAGTGCTTGATTGAGTGTGTAAGACAAGGAAGCTTCAGGTGAATGGAGACATGAGTAAAGTAATAAGTTGTATTTGGGTTCGTGTGTGGCAGCAGGTGGTGGTTTGGAGGATGTGAAGAAGAGGGTGGGTGATGGGTTCAGATGTGTGTGCTGAAAGGATTGTTCAAATGTAGAGATCTACCAATGGATGCAAAGCAAGGACTGTTTGAAGGTGTGGTGGTAACAACAGTGATATATGGCTCAGAGGTGCGGGGATTGTGAGTAAATAAGCGTAATAGGTTCAATGTCTTAGAAATGCTGTTTGCGTAGTATGAGTGTAGTGACACGGTTGGATAGGTTAAGGAATTCGGAAGTAAGGAGAAGAGTTGGTGTGGTGAGAGAGCTTGCTGAGAGGGTTGTCAAAATGTTCTGAGATGGATTGGACATGTGGAAAGAATGGATGCAGGCCGTTTAACCTTAACCCTAAACCTCTAACCCTGAGCCTAAAATCCAAACCTAAACCCTAACCCTAACCCCAAACCCCTAACCCTAAAAGAGTATGTAGTGCAGAAGTGTTGGGAAATAAAATGAGAGGAAGGCACAAACATGGTTGTCTGGCTGTGGTGTTACATGATCTGGATGTGAGGTTTGTTAATTCAATTGATGCAAGAGTGTGTACTTGTAAGGTAAACAGTAGTATAAATTGAATTACCCTTTCCAATATAATTTGTCAATGCTGACAGCATGTATTATTTTGTTGAGTTTATCCTAGTTTTTCTTGTTAATTTACTTATTTTCCTGTGTAAACTGGACTTGGTTGCAGGTTTAAAATGGTCCTTTAAGCTGTCAGTTGTAGAAGAAACAGATTTTGTATCCTGTTTGTCCTTTGCCAGGAGAGTTTAAAACCTAGTGCTCTTATAACGAATCTCTATTATTAGTTTGGTGGTGTCATTTGGTCAAAGTGCCCTGCGAGAATTGACATCTGGTGGCATCCAGATATTCTTTTTATCTTGTTTTGGACTCCGGCGCTTCGTCAATCTTGCTGCTGCTGGACCTTAGTGCTGCCTTTGACACTGTGGACCTTAATATCTTAGGAGAACGGTTGGAAAAATGGATTGGTCTCTCAGGAACCGTCCTCTCATGGTTCAGATCCTACCTCTCAGATAGGACGCACTGTGTTAAATATGGTCAAATGACGTCTGAGCCCTTTAGTGTTACCTGTGGTGTTCCGCAGGGTTCAGGACTTGGCCCCCTTCTTTTCAGCATTTACATGCTTTTCGTCTTTTATGACTTTATTACGTGTTTTCCCTGGAGTGCCAGTTCTAATCTCGTAATCATTGCTCACTACGTAAACACAATTTGGACCCTAAAATGATAAAAAACAATTAACAATTTGGTAGATCATAAAAAGTGTTTACATTCTAATGGCCTGTCACTCACTGCATTCTTGTTTGTGCAACAGCGTAAACCTGAGTGCCCGTCCTGGGCTTTTACAGGAGTTTGCAGTTTTCAGACACTTGCTAGCTAGACTGCTAGCTATCTGATTCATGTTTCATTGAATCTATACATACATCCATGATGGAACAGCCTGTAGAATCCTGAAGTCTCAAACAATAATATTTTCGTGTGGGATTTATTTTTTTGTGCCGTTAGCTCTGCGTGGGCTCGTGTTCAGCTTCTCTAGCGTGCCGATCGCGACCTAGCTGCTTGGCGGGCCTCTTTTGTCTCCACCCCCGACATAGTAATCCGAGGAGAGCTCAGGCTCCTGATGATGACTGTCGTGATTTTATGTGAGTTGACACAATTAGACATAACAGCGTGCCTACTGTAGTCCCGTCGTTTTGTTCCTAGTCATTGAACATTGCTTGCTTTGAGACCTACGCGCACGAAGATCGAATTATTGTACACAATGACACAAAACATAAAAAGCAAGTACAGTGGAACCTCGGTTCTCGACCATAATCCGTTCCAGAACCCTGTTCGAAAACCGATTTGTTCGATCACCAAAATCATTTTTCCAATTAAAAATAATGTAAATCGTTTTAATCCGTTCCAACACCCTGAATGTTTACCTTGAATGTTTAACGTAAACATAAAGCTAACCAAGGCTAATCGTACGTTCGCGTTATCGTAATCTTCCGTACGAAAGATTCCCCTAACATGAACGTGTAAAAATAAAAAAATTAGGTTGTTTACAAGTCATTTAGCACCCGGGTCTCCACAACAAGTGGTGAGCGGCTCATTGGAAAGGGGGCTCCGTTCCAACACCCTCAATGTTGGGCTCCGTTCCAACACCCTGAATGTTTAACGTAAACTTAAAGCTAACCCAGGCTAATCGTACGTTCGCGTTATCGTAATCTTATGAATAGGATTTCTTACCTTTGTGGTGGTCAGCAGAAGGCGCTTGCACACCTCCTTCATATTTGGCTATTATTTCTTTCTTAAATGCAATAGTTGTACGCACCACTTTTCTTTTTTAACCTGTAGCAACTTTGCTGCTTGCACTGACTTTCTTCGGAGGCATAATAAGGGGCTAAAACACCCGTACGCTGCTCAGCATCGCACCCTAGCGTACGCACTCACGCATTACCGGCGTTCAAACTCCGATTTTTTGACCGAACAGCGAAGCAAGAATTTCTCAAAATTTTTGGTCGGACACCGATTTGTTCAAACTGAGAGGCGTTCCAAAACCGAGGTTCCACTGTACTTAATGAAGTTGTAGAGGTCTACTCTGGACTCCATCAATATAACAAGAACAAATACAGCAAAACGTTCCTTAAGTCATAAACAACTACCTCCGTTCCCCAGTAAGATCTAGAATAGATTTACTGGTCTGTAAACCACTGAACACATGAAATCATTTGTAATCATCTGCATCGAGGGGCAATGAGAGAGCAGAAATATGAGCATAGGGGGGGCAGACAGAGTGATATCATTGCTTGGAGTAATGGTGAAAAAGGCATCAGTGACTCGGCTTTGTTGTCTGGGGAAAGGTCAGCATAAAGAATTGATCAGGTCCCCTCTGTGGCTCTGTGGGCACACCCTTTCTAAAGGGGAAATGCAGGAGAATAAAAATGCTTCTTGATAGACTTTTGCCATGTGTCCGTTATAAAACTGGAATTTTGTGTTGGTGTTTGTTAACCTGTGATTAATTTGCATACCTGCCAAGTACTCCGGTTTTGCCGTAATGAGTACGGTTTTCTTTAACCCACTACGGAGTTACGGTTGGGTCACATAAACTACGGTTTTCCCCTTTTAAAAAAATAAAATCGTAAAAACATTCCACCGCAAGATGGAGGCAAAGTGCCATTTCAAACAACTGCCAGACGACCTGCGGTGCTGGAGTCTACCGGAGAAGTGCAGAAAATTGTGAAACCGAAACGAAAATGTCAGTGCTTTTGTGAAGAATATTCCATAGCTTTCCCTTGAGTAATTATCAGATTGAGAAAAGGTGAAAATTACGCCAACTGCACACTGTGTAGACAAGACTTTTCTGTGGGTCATGGAGAAATTAGCGACGTGAAAATGAAAAGACACAAATCAAATGCAAATGACAGTAAGTCCAGCGGCAAAATCTCCACTTTTTTTGTCACCCCAACCGATTCTTTGGTCGTCATAAATGCTGAAGTGTTATCTACTGAAGCGATCATTGAACATGGTGTTCCAATCGCTATGGCCGACCACTTAGCCAACTATTCAGAAGAATGTTTCCCGATTCTAAGATCGCTAAAAAATATGCTTGTGGGAGAACGAAACTGCATTTCAGTGAATAAAAATGTAGTTTGTTTGTTGCTTAAACATGTGCTGAAGTCAGTTAAGTGAAATGGAGAATTTCTAAGATGAACAATGATTTTGGAATGTGGAGGAAACCGGACTGCGGAGAGGAAGCCCACGCAGGCATAGGGAGAACATGCAAACTCTAACGGGGAGGCTGCGGTAGCTAGACTTGAACCCTGGACCTCTGACCTAACCACCCATCTACTGGCCAATTCACCTGACGTGAATGTTTTTGAAATCTGGGCGGAAACCATAGTGCTCGGAGGAGACCTACTCAAGCACGGAGAGAACATGCAAACTCCGCACAGGAAGCCTGGTAGCTGGAATTGAATCCATGACCTCAGAACTATACTGCGGACGCGCTAACCACTCGGCTGCCTTGTCGTCTCCAGAAACATTGATTGCTTATTAATTTATATGTCGGACACATAGAAATGAGTATAGATTGTTTGGTTGACGTAGGCATATCGTCCAAAATGTTGATGTTGAGTTAATGACTCATCTTTTTATGAAATTTTTAAACGAATGCCAATGTTTCCCATGGAATTTTGTCTACACTTTAGGGGGGACCGGGGTCAAAGTTTATAATGTGAAAAATTGGGTCAAGGTTTTATACCGATTTCTAATAAAAAAAAAACTGGGTTAAGTGTTATACACAATTAATCATGGTATACTTATCCAAACGTATTAATTAATTTAATTTAATTGAGGAAGTTAATGAGTTTCTGGTAGGACGAATTAAACCCCGGTGGCCCACCAGATCTTCTTGTGGTACAGGAAACACTATAAGCACAATGATTTTAAATAGTCCCAATTTCTCCTTGACTTTTCTCTTACCAAGACATTGTTAGAAGGTTAAGGAATGTGGCTGTATTGGAATTTGGGTTTTGGCTCATTTTAGAAATATGAGAGTGCACACTAGCCCCCCCTGTCTGAGAACATAAAACTCTAAAAATATCTCATGACAGTAGTCATATTATTACTGATTATTGTTGTTTCAAAAGGTTTAATTTGAGTCCAGTCACATGCAGAAGTTTGCTGATGACACTGCTATCGTGGGAAGTCTCAGAATTGGGCAGGAGGAGGAGTACAGGAAGTTAATCCTGGACTTTGTCCAATGGAGCAACGCTAACCACCTGCACCTGAACACCACGAAGACCAAGGAGAGGGTGGTGGACTTCAGAGGACTAGACCTCACCCGGAACCTGTAACTATCAAAGGCGAATGTGTAGGGTTTGTCTAGACCTAGGGTGTGCAGCTGGACTGGACTGCCAACACAGAAGCTCTGTGCAGGAAAGGACAAAGCCGACTATTTTGTGGGCCCAGTTCTTCTTCAGCCCCCTTGGACTGTGCCCTGGAGAATGATCTTGGCCAGTCCTGAAGATCTTGTGACATGAGCATACCACTGAAGTTTCCGTCTGTGCCCAGTTTACAACAGTTCTTGGTAGGGTCCAATGTGCCCGCTGATGGTGTTGCACCATTCCAGTTGTCACATGGGCTAAGAAGCTGATGCCTTGAAATTTTCCGTAGCATCGCATCTCCATGGCCTGGATTTTCTTTTCCAGTTGTCTGTGAGAGTCCATGTCTCGCAAACGTAGAGGGAGCTAGAAGAAACCAGTGCTTGCATGATTGTGATCTTTGAGATCTCTGCTATATTCTTGTCCCTCCAGATGGGTTTTAAGTCTGGCCGCTGTGGTTTGAACGATCCTGGGCAATAATGACCCCTCTTTTGATATGACAGCTCAAATATATTTAAATTTGGTGACAGGTTCTAGCTCTCTATGGTGTGATAGCTTGGGGATTTTTGGTCATTACCTAAATAAAATACTAAAATTAAATAAAAGAATTGCTTGTTGCAGTGATTTTTTGATGAAATTAAAATAAATTGCGAAATATTAAATTGCTGTGAATGTTTACACATTGAATTAATCTGTTATGTATGGTAATGAATTTTAAATGAAACTTCAAAGAAAGAAAAAAGCAAGGAAAAAAAATCATTTTCTAAATAAATTGCTATTAATTTTTCTAAAAGTACTCTCAACTTTTGAAGGACAACTCAAATGCAAACCTTTGTCCCTGAGTGCCAAAATGTAATGATAAATTTGTCTTGTTGTATTTATTAAAACTGTTATAAAGAGTTCGGCACTGCTTATTAGTAAGTATTAAGCCTCTGGGAATGATTTAAATATGAAAAATCACTCTACGACGGCAGGAGTGGCTTTAGTTATGTCTTTGTCCACACATCAAGTAAGCCCAAGTATTGCTTCCCACATCCAGCAAAGGAATGTGTGTAGGCCCAATATGGTGACGTAGTGAAGCAGTGTGGTGAGAGTTGCAAGATATGGACAAATAGCAGGGTTGGGTAGGGTTACTTTAGTTTGATTACTTTCAATTACTTTTGGATTACTCAAATACCAAATTTGCTAATAAAAGACCAAAGAAACTAAATATTAATAAAATGATGACTCACAACACGTGGTAAGCTTTCTCTCTTGGCTTTGATCTCTTTGATATCCGGCAAAACTAACATAAAATGCGACAGAAACAAAATGAAAATAAATCCAAACAGCTTGCCAACATCATTTTTGCCCTTCCATGTATTCCGTTACTCCCCAAGCCTGCACAAAATTGACTCATTTGATTCATATTTAGTTTCTTTTGTCTTTTATTAGCATATTTGGTATTGGAGTAATCCAAAAGTAATTGAAAATAATCCAGTTAAAGTAACCCTACCCAACCCTGACAAATAGTATTAGGCAGTACACTCTTAAACATAGCTTATTCCTTTTTAAGAAAGATGAAAAAGTCCCATTGTCTTCGTCTGAACACGGAGGGATGACGTTTTGTGCACGTCTTGGAGAACGGAGTCGACCAAGGGAACGCGATCGCCATGGTTACTGAAATCATGTGAAAGTTCAAGCATCGTTCATGCTTCGCTCATACATCAGTTGAGATCAGGAGCTATACAATGTAATTTTTTAAGTTTATGGGCATTATTTAGATATTGGAAGAATGACAAATGCAAAAGAAAAGCACCAAAGTGAAAGTTCTGCTTGAAATGCATCCTTTCAAAAAAAGCTGTTTTCAGAAGTTTCCTTAGAAACTAATATTTTTAAGAAACTTAGCAATTGTTATTGTTTCTTTGGGTATGTCTCATGTCCATCTAAATAGCCTCAAACTAAATATTCTGTAGGCCTTCAAAAATGAGTCGAAATGGCAAAAAATGTCTGGCACTGGCTCTTCCAATTTGAGTAAAACAGTTGTTTAGTTTTGGAGTTTTTCAGCCTTATCAAAGACCCTGCAGGTTATCCATGAAACAAAAAGAAACCATGCTATGCCACACAGTTACACATTTCCCTTCACATAAGTTGGGACACGTGCTGTTGTTGATTTAGTTCCATAAAATTTTCACTTTTTGTATTTTTCCAGGTGCCGTCCCTTCCGACAATCAGCAGCACCTGGAGGAGGAGAGTAAGGCATCAAGTTGTACTTCCTGACAACGAAAAACAAAGTTTGGAAAACCACCGAAGAAGTAGCAATCATTAAATCTGCGCTACTACGCTATGAAATACTACAGGTACAACGTTAGTGTGTTTTTAATATAATTTTTATGAGTTTTCATGTTACATTTCAGTGTTTCCCATAGAAATTTGTGAGACCCCGGTGGATAGACAGTCTAGGCGTGCCTGGGGGCGTGCCTGGGAGCATCGAATAGATTTTAAGACTTAAGTTATAGTAGTTTTTGTGGAAATTTCCCAGGCGTTGTGTTGCAGGTGTTTGCAGCAATGGTACAACAAATGGCAGGCAGCCGAAATAGGTGAACTTTCTAAAATAACACAGAGAGCAAACAGGAGTAACCCAGTCGGGACACTGCAGGATAACTGGTTGCTAAAGAGGGCTAAATAGGACCGATCGGCGGGAAAAACAGGAGGCTGGCTGACCAAAAGCATGCAGTAGGCAGCCAAGATAACTGGGAGCGAACAAAAAAACAAACACAAACCCTGCTATAAATATACCAAATGATCATGGCAGGCTAGCCGCCTGCTAAACAAAAGTAACCGGGACCAATCATCGAAAAAAAAAAACAGAAAACAGGAAGTAAGGCAGGAATCAACTCTTTGCCCTGAAGAATTCTCGTCCCGGCAATATTTGGGGACCCTAAGCGGCTAGCGGCGTTATAAGCCTTCGGTACCGTCCGTAATCATGGTAAATGTGAACTGTGGTTGTGCTGGTGAAAAACATCAAAGCGTACAGGGAGTCCAGTTTTACATGTGTTTTATGGAAACGTGGCTCACGTCTAGCATCCCGGACGCGGAGCTACCCGGCTTCAGCGCTGTTAGGTCAGACAGAGACACAAAAGCCTGCGGGAAACCGAGAGGAGGCTGACTCGCTCTACGTGAACACGAGGTGGTGTAACCCTGGGCACAAAGATTTCCATCTGCTGCAGGGACGTCGAACTTTTGGCCTAGCGTGTGACGTCATCCACTGCGCTGTTGCTAAACTACAACACAGCACTCCGAGGCCATCCTGTTAATCTGTTAATAAAAAACAAAAGGATACTGCTGGAAGTCTATCTATCTATCTATCTATCTATCTATCTATCTATCTATCTATCTATCTATCTATCTATCTATCTATCTATCTATCTATCTATCTATCTATCTATCTATCTATCTATCTATCTATCTATCTATCTATCTATCTATCTATCTATCTATCTATCTATCTATCTATCTATCTATCTATCTATCTATCTATCCAAAACAATTACAGACGTCTCTTTGAATAGTTACTCTACATGCTTGGGTGATGTCGTTGACTGGGGAAGCAAAACCATAAAAGAAACAAGCATCAGGAAATTGCATAGAACACATTTGACTACTTTGTACTGTGAGTGTGGGAGCTGGAAGCGTTGTGTGATGAATGCATGTCTTATATCAGGGGTGTCAAACTCATTTTAACTCGGGGGCCACACGATGGAACAAACATTCTGTCGGGGGCCAGACTAGTAGATTAAAGAGAAAGAAAAAGAGATAAAGAAGTAAGAGAAAGAGGGAGGGAAAAGGAGAGAGGGCGGGACAAAGAAAGAAAAAGAGAGAGAGGGAAAGAGCGTGAGAAACAAAAGATAAAAAGTCGTGAGAGTGGGGGAAAAGAAAGGGAGAGGAAGAAAGAAATCCAAAGAGAAATAGAAAGACAGAAGGAGAGAAAAGAGAAAAGAAAGAAAAAGAAATTAGAGCAAAAGAGGTTAAAAAGACACAGAGAGAGAAAGAGACAAAGAGCAACAAAGGAAGAGAAAAAGAGAGTCATGGAGAGTGAACGAGACAGAGACAGAGTGGGAGTAAAGGGGTGGAAAAAAGAGAGAGAGAGAGAGAGAAATAAATACAAGTACAGTGTATTCGTGAGAGGCACCTGGCAACGTCAAGTTGACCTATTTCAACCTGCAGCTTGTTTTTGTCTTGCGCTTCTCTGAGTGTTGTCTCAGGCCTGCTAAGGGATTGAATCCGGCCCGCGGGCCGCCTGTTTGACACCTGTGTCCTATATCTATTCCTGATGTTGTTGCTTGGATGCATGATGTCATGATTAGCATGAATGCTAACTCCGCCGGTTGTTTTCTTCCCTTGTGCTTTTTTCCAGATTGTGAGAAGCACCGAAAGGAACAGGAGTGTTGACTGACAGAGGGACATCCTTGTCCTTCACTCCCCGTCCTCTTTTATTCATTCGGGTTTCTCCAGTTCCACATGGACCACATTTCGGTTTCTCGCCTTCCGTCTTAGAGCTTAATGGATAGCTTTCTGGTAACAATCAACAAGCTTGACCACTAGAGACCACAGAAGACTCGCTTGTTGCTCGAGATGACGATCAAGGAAAAGATAATCCAGTCTCTGTAGGTGGTCTCTCTCCCACTTTGCGTCTTCATGTTTTGGGGGTCCTTCAGTGCCCCTGTCCTCTGTCAACCCCCCTGCTCCCGCTGTCATCACGGCCGGTCACCCCAGCCATTTCGTTGCCATGCCAACAGAGACACTCGCTCCAGCTCTGCCAGATAGCAAGGCCACTGGCACCGCAGCGCCGTTCAGTTCCGCCGTACCGCTCCGAATCCTCAACAAAGGGCCAGACTACTTCAGGAGACAGGTAACAACGCAGCATACCGTATTTTCTGCACTATAAGGCGCACCTAAAAGCCTTAATTTTTTTCAAAAGCTGACCATGCGCCTGATAATACAGTGCGCCTTATTTATGGATCAACATTAAGTTTTCCAACTAACTTGCAGCCGCCGACTAGATTTTCCCCCGAACGCCAGGTAGTACACGGTGTATGCTGGGATTTATTTACCGGCGTTTCATTGGCTAACCAATGTGTCAATCATCATTTGAATCGATCACTATTGGCTAAAGTTATTCGCAGGTCAAGGGGCGGATCCTTTTCATCATTTACAGGCTGGCATTGGCTTAAACGGCAAAACAAAGGCTGAAATTGGCCGAAAAAGACGTGTCAATCATCAGTTGAATCGATCACTATTGGCTAAAGTTATTCGGAGTTTAAGAGGCGGATCCTTTTTATCATTTACAGGCTGGCATTGGCTTAAACGGCAAAACAAAGCCTGCAATTGGCAGAAAAAGATGAATGCGTATAGCACGTGGCTGACGGCACACAGAAAGCATTTTCTTCTATTCTGTATTTGTAAATATTTTATTCTCCTGGATTTACTGCACTCACGGTTATAAGAGGACATTGGCTGCACATTATTATGAACGCAACGACTTCGGTGAGCTACTCCGGCTATATATTTTCCCAGTATCTTGTTTCAGAGTGATATCGATGTTTCTGTGATGGTTTTGTTTTTAAATTAAACTCAATTCCAAGTGTTTATTGTCATATGCACAGTAAAGTTGCGAGCGAAAAAGAAAATAGAAACTAAGGAATGTGTGGCATTTCTTGAATCCCAAGACTTTAACCCTCCGAATGATGGAACGATGCATTTGAGTGACATCGTACGGACACCGCATCCGCACGTGTTCTCGACACGTATTTGGGAATGTTAAGGGGGTAATAAGTTGGACTGAACTATCTGACTGTTTTGTCCACGTTCCCATTGTAGCGCCTTATAATCCGGTGCGTCTTATGTATGTCAAAAATAGGACCAAAAACGTTTTTTTTCGGGGTGCGCCCTATAACCCGGTGCGCCTTATAGTGCGGAAAATACGATACTTGGTAAAGACCGACTCATATGGGTTTTTCTGGCCCAATAGTGTTGGGAATTAAATACTAAAATGTATCGTTTACCAAATTGTTCAAATTAGTTATCTGACTCCATTAACCAAACACAACCTACGTTCACCCAAAAATGTATACGCGCTCGTTTCTTGAGGGAAAGGATGAACAAAAAAGCCGACATTGCTGTGAATACTTATGTAAATCTGATTTCTTAGTTTTCTATTTTTGATAAATTCAAAAAAAAGTAAAAAAAAAAAAAACGTTTTCACATTGTCATAATGGAGTATTTTGTGTAGAATTTTGAGATAAGAGATTAAATTAATACAATTTGGAATAAGGCTGTAACATAACAAAATGTGGAAGAAGTGAAGCGCTGTGAATACTTTCCGGATGCACTGTAAATATACAAATCAATATCTGTTTTTAGGGACAGGCAAATAAATAAGTTAAAATCAAGTAAACTCTAAAACCTTTATTTTTTTATTATTTTTTTGGCTTTGTGCTGTCCGCTGCCAACATAGCAATATAGCAAGCACGCCGGTCTTTACTTGTTTCGTTTTGTAGTTGCAGTAAAGCCTACGTGGGTTTCGCCAAACTTTATTGTCTTAGTTTTTTTCAGGACCAGAACGGAAACAGAACCCAATTGCGTGACCTTTCTCACAAGTTTTATTAAAGGAAAGAGGAAGGGCTATGCCCACGATCCGGCGTGAGCTAGGCACGCTAAGCAAGTCGCTCTCATACTTAGTTTGTGATCCGAACATGGAAGTGGATCTTCCGTAGCGCGAGATGGCGGTGTCTAGAACAGAAAATACAGGTCGATAGCCGGGACAAGAGAGCAAAATCGGGGTCGGGTCAGAATGGGTTGTAAGCCTAAGGCCTGGTCAGGATCAAAAATGGGTCGTAAGTCGGGACGGGAGAGCTGACGTGGTCAGAATCAAAACAGGTCGTAGCCGGAGACAGACGGGAGCAAAAACGGGACAGGTGGGAGTCAGGGTCGAAAAAGGCTTGCCTAGTATACACTGAGGTTTGCAGACGGACTGACAAAAGGTGACAGATAGGAGTGGGTTTAAATAGGGACAGGGAGCCAATCAGAGTCCGAGACAGTTGGCGCCAAAGGAGCGGGAACAGGTGATGAGAGTTTTCGGGGTCGGAGGAAAACAAAACAATTCTTACACCACGGGCATATAATTTTACATATTTTGAATATTGTTTTCTTTTGTAAGGTAATAACACATTTCTTTAAAAAAAAATTAAAGAAATAATACTTAAGATGAGGAAAATGATCCTTCAAAGGGCTGTTATTTTTTTTTCTTTTTAGAATGTTCAGTTTGATCCTCATTTCTATACAACTATCCGCCACTGTTTGTACTCCCTGGGTGTTATTAAAAACAGTGTCTGAAAACTTTTTTTTTTTTTATATCAAATCAAACGTTTGCTTTATTCCGATTTCGAAATCTTCCTTCGGTTTCGAAATTTCGGAATTTCCTTTTGTTTGGCAATTTGCATACTCGGCAGCCAATCGAAGCCTCCATCGAATACTTCCGGACTCTCCCGGATGTTCGAAGGTCGTGCATTTGCATATCATTTTCCAAAGTAGACGCACAGAGAACATAAGAAAAATGGAGAGGTGGTCAGGAATCAAGCCAAAACCTCAGCCTCGGAAGAAAGATTCAAAAGAAGCTACAAAATTTAAGACGCTACAAAAGGTAAACGTACATTAAAAGCATCGTGGAAAGATACTGATACTGATGGCAGATGGAAAACTGCGACTTCATGTACAAGCAATGAATGTTAGAAGTAGATTTACAATAAACTTAATTTTAAAGTGTTGTTCTGTTATATATTCTGATGATCAACCCTTAATACTTTGCAACAATGTTTTTTTTTTTTTTGCGATGAGTCGGGGCGGCAGTAGCTCTGGAGGTAGAGCGCTCGTCTTGGGATCAAGGGATCCCAGTTCGAATCCCGGCTCGTCCGTGTTACATGTCGAAGTGTGCTTGGGTAAGACACTGAACCCCTAATACCCCCAATAAGCAGGTTAGTGCCTTACATGACATCAAGGCCGCTATTGGGAAATGTGAAGCACATTGTAAAGCGCTTTGGGAAGTCATTGACTTGAAAAGCGCTTCATTTCATTTTTTGTGTTTCTAGTTGTGAAAAATGGGGCAGGCAACATTATAGCTTTTCAGAGTGTCCTGTAACTTTTTGTCAGAGTTTCAGACACTGTTAAAATGATTTACTTCTTTTTAATGTTATATGAGAAAGATTTGAATGTTATTGGACTGCTGTCACGTTTTTTATGTCTTGGTGCAGACGAGCATGAGAATGTTTTCCTATAAGATGAGTCAATTGAGTTTCAACCCTGGACACGCACTCTGAAAAACAAAGAGTACACACACACAATCCAAATGATTCTATACTGCCAGAAGATGCAGTTGGCCTTTTTGCCCAATTATCATTCTTTAGATAGATAGATAGATAGATAGATAGATAGATACTTTATTCATCCCCGTAGGGAAATTCACACTTCCAGCAGTCTACCCCGTTGTTTATTAACAGATGAACATGATGCCCTAAGGGTGCTTGCAGCGGAGTGAATGACGTCACGCCAGTCCATAAGTTCGACATCCCTGCGGCAGATGGAAATCTTTTCTTTGTGAAAATCCAGGGATACACCACCTCGTGTTAGCAAGTCCGCCTCCTCTCCGATTCCCCCCGGCTTTCGTGTCTCTGTATAGCGGCGCAGAAGCCGGGTAGCTCCGGGTGGCTACACGTTAGCGTCCGGAATGCTAAACGTGAGCCACGTTTCCGCAAAACACAGCAACTGCGCTCCCTGTGCGCTTCGATGTTTTCCACCAGCACTCGATGATCTTATTTGGTATTGAGTTCGCATTTACCATGATTACGGATGGTACCGAAGACTTATAACGCCGCTAGCCGCTTCGCTAGCTCCGGCTCTTCTTCCACGATAGGCCCCTTCATCACGCCGGCACGAGAATTCTTCAGGGCAAGGAGTTGATCCCTTGAATAAACGCATTTTTGTGCGCTAAAACCCATGTCCATAGGATAGAAGTAATCCATAGTGTAGTTGTCAAAACGGGAAGAAAAACACCGATGATAGGAGCAGACAATAAAACAATAGGGCAGGGCAGCTGCTGGAAAAGGCAGCCGCACATGGCGGCGACGCTTTGATGTTTTATGCTTTCTTTGAAAGAAACCATGCAGAAAACGTACCAATTTTTTTAATGTTACCACATCTGTTTCAGGTGGAACCCAACCCCAAACGCCTCAGCGCTGTTGAGAGACTCGAAGCTGACAAAGCAAAGTATGTTAAGAGCCAGGAGGTTATCAACGCCAAACAGGAACCAATCAAGCCTCCGATCCTGGCCAAGCCTGTTCTCGTTCAGGGCCTTCATTCCAAGAGAACGTCCGGAGTGTGCGGCGGAGTCCCTTTCAAACCTTCGAATAACAACGCCAAGTCGGAAACGTGTGCGACCGGCAGTGGAAAACGGGAGAATTTGAACCTGGAGATCCTCAAAAACCTCCTGAACTCGTCGTCGTCTTCGGGAGCCGGCTCCGAAGGGCTCGGTGGTGGAGCCAAGAGTGCCGTGTTGATGAGGTCTTCTGGAGGACTGACAAGGAGTTGGACACCTTCCAGGTACGTGATCAATGGCTGCGACTTGTTTTTGTTCTCGTTTCACCTTCAAGGTCAACTTTGTGAACACAAGCTGTTTCAATCATTTGTTTCTGCCTCACAGGCATTGGTTTGTCAAGTCAAGTCATGTTTATTTGTGACGCCATTATTCACAAAGAGTCTCAAAGAACAGACGTGGTCGAGATCAAAACAGGTCGTAATTCGGGACGGGGTAGCAGACGTGGTCTACCTCAAAACAGATCGTCACGGGAGACTAACAGGAGCAAAAACACGGGACAGGCGAAAAAGGGTTTGCCGTGTAAAAACAGAGATTTGCAGACGGACCGACCGAAGGGAACTGACAGGACAGAGTTTAAATACTGACAGGGAGCCAATCTGTCAACAGGCTGCAGCTGGTGCCACACGGCAGGCAGTAGCTCAGGAGGTAGAGCGCTCGTCTTGGGATCAAGGGATCCCAGTTCGAATCCCGGCTCGTCCGTGTTACATGTCGAAGTGTCCTTGGATAAGACACTGAACCCCTAATACCCCCAATAAGCAGGTTAGCGTCGTACATAGCTGCAATACAAGGCCGCTATTGGGAAATGTGGAGCACATTGTAAAGCGCTTTGGGAAGTCACTGACTTGAAAAGCGCTATATAAATGCACATCATTTCATTTCATTACACGCCAATCTGGCTGCAGCTGGTGCCACACGGGGGGCAATTGGGCGCCATGGCAACCATGACACACACACACACACGGATGCGTCCATTTGGGCGCCATGGCAACCATGACTACAAAAAGTAATTGTGGTATTTAAGCCAGTTGGGAATTTGTTTTTTTTTGCACAAGTTATCAACATTACGTTCTTGTTAAATGATTTTAAATACATATATATCACAAACTCTTCTCAAAAGTGGCTATTTGGAGACAAACATTTTACAGCCCTAAAAACTTTGCATTTGTGTATTTTACTTTGGCCAACTTTTAGAAAGAGTTGTAAATGTTTGACTTCCTTTACCACAGGGCTGGCAAACAAGTTTGACACAAATGGCTAACCAATGTTTCAATCATCATTTGAACCGGCTACTGGCTAAAGATATTCGGAGCTAAAGAAGGCGATCTCCTTTTTATCAATATAGGCCTTAATAGGCTAATGCGGGCTGTGGACCAAGAAAAAAGCCTGCTATTGACTGAGAGTAGTGTCAATCAAAAGGTCAGAGGCTAACGGCTGCATTGAAAATAATTGTATGTGTCTGTTCATTTGCAAACGGAAATTATGGTGCAAAACGGACGGATTACAATCAGGAATGATGCAGACATGCTTTTAGGCAGATTTTTTTTATCCGTCTGAATCATCTCGGGTTTTGGAGTCAATATTTCAATGGGGTCTGTGACTGGGTGGCAACCAGTTCAGGGTGTCCCCTGCCCACTGCCCAGAGACAGCTGGGGTGGGCTCCAGCACCCCCCGACCATACTGAGGATAAGCGGTGCAGATCATGGATGGATGGATTCACTGGACGGTCCTGGATGTCCATGTTTGCAAAGAATAGTCTCGAGAGCCGTAGGGATTTATTGGTGAGCTACACCAGCTTTATAGTTTTCGGGTATCTTGTTGCAGACTGATCGTGATGTTTGGGCCATATCGTCCAGCCTTTCGTGATTTATGGGCGGCGTTAGCTCAGGAGGGAGAGCGCTCGTATTGGGATCAAGAGAATGCAGGTTCGATTCCCGGCTCCTCCGTGTTACATGTCGAAGTGTCCTTGGGCAAGACACTGAACCCCTAATGCCCCCAATGAGCAGGTTAGCGCCTTACATGGCTGCACGGCCGCTACTGGGAAATGTGAAGCACACTGTAAAGCGCTTTGGGAAGTCTTGACTTGAAAAGTGCTATATAAATGCACATCATTTCATTTCATATCCCCTTCCTTTTGTCTTTCTTTAACACTTGTTCTGTATCTTTCATTCTGCTAGGATGCCGCTAACCTACCGCTCAACAATGGCTCTGAACGAGCAACCGCGGGAATCTACCCCCAGTCCGAGCACCTCACATTCCCTGCGCTCGTTTTCCCATTCCTTGAAAATCCCCCCGGGCAACACCAGCGGGCGCTGCAGCCCTCAGCTGGTGGGCAACCTGAACCTCAGCAGACTCCGCGACGAAAGAGGAGGCGAGGGGGCGCTCACCGAAAGGTCTCGTTCCCCGCTTCCGCCTCTCCTGTCTTCCCACTCGTCCTCCGACCTTCTGCGGCTATGCAACGGGAAACCTTTGCGTAGCGCTCGTTCCAGCAGCTCTTCGGCGCCGCCGCTCCCGCCGAAACCCAACCCCGCCTTCCTGCCCCCGCCTGCCCTTTCGCTACCTCGCCCGACCGCCTCGCCGTCACCCTGCAGCAACGCCACCCTTCAAGAGCTCCCGGGCGACGTCCAAGAACCCGCCGACCCCTCAAGCGATCCCAACCTGGAGTTGGAGCTAGCTTCCTCCGTGGCGCGTCGGTCCTCCCTGCACCGATCCAAGTCGGACCTGTCGGACCGCTACGCCAGAGCCGGGGCCGACGTGGAACGCTTCTTTAACTACTGCGGTCTCGACCCCGAGGAGCTAGAGGCGGTCGGACCGGAGAACTTTGCCAGGGCCAACTCGGACATCGTCAGCTTGAACTTCAGGTCGGCTTCTATGATTTCCTCCGACTGCGACCGGTCGAGACGGTCCTCCAACGAGGGGTTGTCGGACGGGGACGAGGGGCAAGACGAGGACGAAGAGGCCGGGGAGCGAGTTCCTTACGGGATCTCCGCCGTGGAGCGCAACGCCAGGGTTATCAAATGGCTGTACAGCATCAAACAGGCCCGAGAGACGCAGAAGGTCTCGCATGTCTAGGCTACGCCCACTGTATTTTCCGCGCTATAAGGCGCACCAGACTATAAGGCGCATGAAATTGAGACTACAGTAAGAGCTTCAACGTTTGTTGAACTTTTGGTATCTTTAATGCACAGGGTTGGGTAGGGTTACTTTACCTGGATTACCTTCAATGACTTTTGGATGACTCCAATACCAAATATGCTAATAAAAGACAAAATAAACTAAATATGAATAAAATGATGACTTACAACACGTGGTAAGCTTTCTCTCCCGGCTTTGATCTCTTTGATCTCCGGCAAAACTAACATCAAATGCGACAGAAACAAAATGAAAATAAATCCAAACAGCTTGCCATCATCATTTTTGCCGTTACTCCTCAAACCTGCACAAAATGTTGTTATTTTATTCATATTTATTTTCTTTTGTCTTTTATTAGCATATTTGGTATTGGAGTAATCCAAAAGTAATTAAAAGTAATCCAGTTAAAGAAACCCTACCCAACCCTGTTCATACACTGAGGACACATAATAGTGCAATGATTATTCTGTCAATTAGTATCGCTTGCTAAAAAAGTTAGTTATTGTTTGCAAGGTGGATCAAACTGGACAGCAGCAGCAAGCGCGCCAACACTTTATCACCAGACCACCAGTGGTATAGATGACATATGAAAAGGCATTAGAGCTTATCTCATTATCACACTATATTTACTTACAGTGCAGCGCGTTGGATAGCGCGTGTGCGGCACAGTTCTGAGGTCATGGGTTCAAATCCAGCTAACAACCTTCCTGTGCGGAGTTTGTACGTTCTCCCCGTGCTTGCGTGGGTTTCCTCCGGGCACTCCGGTTTCCTCCCACATTCCAAAAACGTGCATGTCAGGTGAATTGGCCAGTCAAAATTGTCCCTAGGTTTGAATGAGCGAGCGAATTGTCTGTCCCTGTGTGCCCTGCGACTGGCTGGCAACCAGTTCAGGGTGTCCCCTGCCCACTGCCCGGAGATGGCTGGGATGGGCTCCAGCACCCCCGCGACCCTACTGAGGATAAGCGGTGCAGATGGATGGATAATAATATATGAAATATGAAAAAAATTACTTACAGTGCCAGAAACACTGATTTGCATAGCACACTGTGATAGATTAAACAAGGAGTGTCCAAACTTTTCAGAAAGTGGGCCAGATTTGTTAAACTGAAGATGTGTGAGGGCCAAATATTCAGCCTTGCATTCTTTGACCAGTCTTCAGATCAGCGTTGCCACCTCGTAGCTCGCCTTTGTAGCGTTTTCATTTGACTGTCAACCCATGAAAAAGTTCTGCTGTGCCGTTAAAACAGCTTCCAGTTGCTTCACCTTTTCACAGCGTTCGTTTCCAGTTAGCTTTTTGTTCTTTTTTGTAGAGATCAAGTTTCGTCCTGGTAGTGCCCCTTGATATTATATTCTTTGAAAACAGCTACAGTCTCTTGGTAAATTAGGCAGATGTCATTTTGTGGAGGCAGAGGCCCTCACAGTCAACTTTCCTTTTTTTATTTACAGTCGCCATGTTGGAAATGGGGTGGGCTAATATTCTCACAGAAAGCCAAGGGCCACCTCGCCAGAGGGCTACTGTCAAGGGCCAGTAAAGATTTAATCATAAGCCATAACTGGCCCCCGGGCCGGACTTTGGACATGCCTGGATTAAACAGTTACTCCACTCCATCACCTGTGCGTCACTAACTTGTTTTTTTTGTGTAGACGTGGGGAAGAGAGTTTGTATAATATTTTGGTAAAAAACTTTCATTTTCTGGCTTCTTTTGCCACGTTATTGACGGACAGGTGAAGAAATGGAGAGTCTATTTAACCAATCAGAATGCACTATGCAAATCAGTGTATCTGCTGTGTCTGAAACCCGTGACATAAAGTTACCGGAGACCAGGGCAGACAACTCTGAAAATTTGCCTGCCCCATTTTTTACAATTTGAAATGCAATAAGATGACTCATCGCAAAAAAAAAAAAAAAAACATTGTTGCAAAGTTTTAAGGGTTGATAATCAGAATATATAACACTTTAAAATTAAGTTTATTATAAATCCACTTATAACATTCATTCCATGTATTTGACATCGTTATGTACCTGTATTGACTCATCTTCATTCATGCAATGTTTGCGTTGCGTCGTCTGCTAAAAGCCACGTGAACTCCTTTCCACAATGCATTTAATATACGTTTACGTTTTGTGGCGTCATCAATTTTGTTAACTTCCTTTGAATATTTCTCCTGGGGCTGAGCTTTTGGATTGATTCCTAACCACTTATCCATTTTTCTTGTGTTCTCTGGGCGTCTATTTGCAAATGCACGATCTTATAGAGCACGGGACAGTCCGGAAGCAAGAAGTTATTCGATGCAGGCTTCTGATTGCCTGCCGAGTATGCAAATTGCCAAACTAACCGAAATTGAAATCCCGAAATTTCCAAACCGAACAAAGATTTTGAAATCGGAATAAAGCAAACGTTTGATTTAAAGAATAAATTTAAAAAAATATATAAATGAAAGATTATTTTTTTTTCCCGAAAAAGCGGTCGGCCACCCGGGCGGAGACGTTTTGTAAGTTGTACGCCCGACGTAAAACATGCACTTTAATGCAGACGTTATTTCAAACACTGGTATCTGGCACTGTGAGTAAAAATAGCGTGATGACGAGATCAACTCTAATGCCTCTTTGTATGTCATTTGTGTGATCGGTAGTCTTGTGTCAGGACCCTCACTGCCATGGTTTGGGTTCGAATGCCATTGCATACAAAGTATTGCGATTTGTTTCCAATCTTATTGTTAAAGTCAGTCATTATTAAGACTATTTGGTAGCTGTATTTACACAGATAAAATACATATATTGTTAAAATCTAAAACGTGATAGCAGGAGCAAAAGTACTTACAGCCTCCATGTTCGTTGCAAGAGAAAGAAGAGACCGCCCCCAGAGAGGGCGTGGTTTATTATTCGTCAGTGTAACCGCCCACACATGAGCACGACTTCAAAATAAAAGAATATAAGATTGATAAACGTACAAGAGATGCAATTAGACTGATTATTGAAATATTACTTCATGTGTGTGTGTGTGTGTGTGTGTGTGTGTGTGAAAGATTGTTTTTATATTTAGGAATATAAAAACAAGTTATATTCACATTCTGAGAAATATTACAACCTAAACGACCAACCTATCATTTATCCACCATATTCTACGGATCGGCTTACATGGCGATCTATCAAATTTCTAACCAATTTAGGGTTTTCTTTTGGGTGCGCCTTATAGTCCAGAAAATACGGTACTTGTTCGTTTGGAAGGACACGGACGGTCAAAATCAGAAAAGGGACCTTAAGGATTCTCACAATGGAGTATTACACGACATTTGCTGGTAGGAAGTATTTTGAAAAGCATGAAAGTCGGCTTGGGCAACACGAACATTGTGACTGCCTCATGACAATGAGCCACTGACCCATCAAAGAGGACAATCCTTCGTTTCACATCTCATGTGATCACAGATTGCAGGTCCTTGCAGTCACAACACGCTTTTACTAGGTCAGATGTTCAAATAGGTCAAGTGCTGGCTGCATCAAAGAGACAGAAAATATAAATGGGACTATTGTGGCGGCTTTACGGCTTAAATGTTCAAACACGACCACGTATTTCCTGAAATGGTTACCTTAACTGCTTGGATCACAGCTTGTGGTCATGTTTTCATTTGCTTTGTGGTCGGACTCATGTAGGTTTCCTAAGCCAGAACTTTAACTCCGGTTGTGTCGCTGATTACATATCAGCGAGGTTAAATACAGTTGACATAAAAGCCGGACTTCTTCTGAATCAGCCGAAGAGTTTTCATCTATCACCCAGCAAAATCGAGGTTATTCTCCACCTATTTTCCACTTTGTGCTTCCGAGTAAATGAAACTGACAGAATTCGGTTCAAATATCAATCATCAAAGAGACAGTGTGTCGTATTGAGTGCCTCCTAGTGGTACGAAAAACTTTCGATTCAGTCAAGTCGTGTTTGTTTGTGACGCTCTTAATTTCAAGGACCCTCAAAGGGCTGCACAGACAACAGAATATTACAGTCTACAGACTATTATGACACCATCCCCTGATCTAAAACCTACATGAGGGCAAGGAAAAACTCAAAAAGCTCAGTCAAGTCATATTTATTAGTATAGCCTTTAATCACAAGGAGTCTCAAAGAGCTGCACAGATTATTGCAAACCACAGACTATTATGACACGATCCCTTGATCTAAAACCGACATGAGGGCAAGGAAAAACTCAAAAACCTCAAGTCAAGTCATGTTTATACGTGACGCCCTTAATCAGAAGGAGTCTCAAAGGGCTGTACAGACAACAGATTATTATGACAACATCCCCTGATCTAAAACCGGCATCAGGGCAAGGAAAAACTCAAAAAAAAAAAAACTCAACTCTGTATTGGTTTGTACTAAAAAATGCAGTTTAATTTACTTTCGGAAGATGAGCTTCAATAGTTGGAAACTTCCTCCTCCATGGTAAAAAGTGTCCGAAAAAAAGTGATCCAACCATTTTCTCAACCGCATCAAGCTCTCTTATTACACTTTACACCAACCATGTTGAATGGATGCAAGAGATATTAAACAATGAAAATGTCAAAGTTCTTAGCGCACTGGAGATAGTATAGACATATATATACACAGTACTGTATAAGTAACCTGTATTATTTTGTACTAAAAAATAAATATTTCACAAAAAATATGCTCTATAAAGATAAAAAAAAGTGAAGTTTAATTTACTTTTGGAAGATGAGCTTCAAGAGTTAGGTAACTTCCTCCTCCTTTGGTAAAAAGTGGCCGAAAAAAAGTGATCCAACCATTTTCTCAACCGCACCAAGCTTTCTTATTACACTTTACACCAACCATTTTGAATGGAAGCACGAGATATTAAACAATAGAAACGTCATAGTTCTTAGTGCGCTATCGATAAATGGCACGCAAACCAGGAAGTAGAAACCGGATTTCTTCTTCGGGTGGATGCTGGGTGACCTCTCACAGCGCCACACGCTGTTAGTGGCGGAAAGAAGCACTACATTTATGTCCTGTACTTGGAAAAAGGTGCACACAACACAAAATCGAACTTGCAGCAATGTCTGGATATTTTTGATAGAATAGAATAGAATATGCCTTTTTTTTCATTGTTACAACATGGGATATGCTGTGACAACGAAATTGGACGACTCCAGTTCCACATTTACAGTGAGGATAAGTAAACAAAGAGACAAAGGAACAAAGAACTAACTGACTTGATCTTATCTACCGTTTTTCGTAAGTTGAATGGTCGTAAGTAGGGGAGCGTCTGTATCTTTTTTTAAATGAAGGAAAACATTTTTTACCACTAGTAGGCGCTAGACATGACACAATGTCCCTTCAAGTTAAAGTGACCGTTTTACATTTTTTATGACGAGCCAATGAAGAGAAATATTTCTTACATTGTCAATGTATGAGTGCACCATGTGACCTGTCTTTGTGAATATGTTTCTGTTTTTTAATGAAGGAGAACAACCAACCAGCTTTTGTCCCAACGGGTCAGAACCAATGTTCCCTCTAAGCTGCGCGTATGGAAAATTGCGCGCTACCCAGAGATTTTCCGCGCACAAGAAAATCTAGCCAGCGCACAAAAATCAGGGCTCCAAATTGCTAATTAAAAAGCGAAGTTCAGTGCATGAAGGTAAAAATACACGGGTTCCCCTGACGCTGTGTTCTAAATGCGGTATTTTGAAGTCAAGGTCGAAGTAGAACGAAGTTGAGTAAAGTCAGTAGAGTTTTTCGAGAACCGGCTTCTTCGGCTCGGCTCACTAAAAGGAACCGGCTCTTTCGGGTCCTAAACGGCTCTTCAGGTTTTTTTTTTGCTTCTTTAATCCCAACATGACCAAATATTATGTAAAATGATGCACAAAATGACTTGAAGGAAGGGGGAATAGAACAAAAAAGAAAAAAATACCGAAATGAAAAAGTAAAGAAAAGCTGAGAAAAAGAGAAACAAAAGGAAGAGAACAAAAAGAAGGACAAATTTAGAAAAAAGACAGAAACAAAGGGAAAAAGTAAATAGAGAACAAAAAGACAAAAGCAACAGCTCGGAAAAAGTAAACACAATGAGATTTTTTTTTAAGGAATTAAAAAAAAAATAGAAAAAAAACGGAAAAAGAAGAAAAAGTTTGTGTTGCATTCAAATCAAAAATGTAACTTGATGTCAAGTTTTGGACATGTTTGATCATGACTCAGTTGCCACACTTGGGATTGCCGTTGCTCACTGTTGTTTCAAGCGTTGCTCACCGACTTTGTGTGAACGCTCAGACCCGTAAGGAAAATTTAGAGGGAACATTGGTCGGAACCGAGATGTATTACTTCCTCGTTTAATCATTTGACTCGTACGGATTTTGGTAAATGCTGTGAAGAGATGTTGCTGTAAGGTCCTTTAAGCTTCAGTTCTCCATATATGATGTTTTACTCCAGGGAATACTTATTCTGTTCCACACACTTCATCGACATTAGTCCGACAAGTGCTTTTGCAAAAAAAAAAAATATAAAAATGTGTCATTTTTTTGTTTTTAACATTTCAAAATATTGGGTCAGAGAACCCTGGTCTTCAAGAGCCAAAGTCCTGCTCATTTTCCATGTTTCCCTACTTTAATATGACTGCAGCTCATCAATAAACTCTGGAGTTCTTTTTTTCTAAGTCAACATTTCCGTTCTCCCTTTTGCGCGAGTCAACGGGCGAAATCCATTGCGCGGGACCTGCACAAAGAAAAATAAACTAAGAACAATGACGGCTGGATAATTAAGAAAAAAAAAGGCCTTGAGAGAGTAGCCCGACCCGAACCTGAACTAATGAGTGACAATTTATGCCGAACTAGAATTGGAATTGGGCTCAAAATTTTATTCTGTTTCCAATCCGGCCTGCATGTAAACGTACCCACAGAAAACAGGCCAGGGTTCAAAACACTAATTTTGTTTCATTTTCTCCATGTTTTTTTTTTTTTTTTTCAAAACCAACATTTCATTTTCTTTCTGGGTTAAAAATACAAGTTTGTCGCCGAATGCTACCAAACACATCAGTTCAAACTCAACATTTTGCTGAAAAGTTTTGTCTGTTAGGCTTTAGGTCACAGGACAGGAAAAAGGAGTAAGAACCCAATCGCGTAACGTTACGTTAAGGTGGATGGGGAGCTTGAACCAGGTTGCTCTGATGAAACCACCTTATGATGGCCAGGGTTGGGTAGGGTTACTTTAACTGGATTACTTTCAATTACTTTTGGATGACTCCAATACCAAATATGCTAAAAAACAGGAATGAGAACCCAATCGCGTAACGTTACTCACAATTTATTGGGAAGAGGACGAATGCGCGTGCACTCGTTCCGGGGATCGATGGTCGCGGAAGTAGATTGAAATCAAACAGATCGTGCCAAAAACAAAACACAGGCAAATTCACAGGACTTGGCAGATCACACAGAGTCTAGCAGGAGTTCTGCAGACGCTCCGACACCAGGCAACTCGAAAGACCGCGTTCAAGTAGTGGGCGGGGCCAATTGGGCGCCTTGGCAACCGTGACAGAACCTGGCGCCACACGGCGGGGACCCATTGGGCGCCATGGCAACCGTGACACTTTAACATAGTCATTCGAATCAAGATGGCCAACTGGGAGACATGATTGTTTGTGCCAGATATAACTTTTGAAAACGCTGTCACCTCAACTTCGAGCAATACTAACAAGATTTCAGTCCGTAAGGACAATATAGTCCTGTTTTTTCAGTGTCCTCAGTTTATTCCACTATTTGTACTATTTAGAACAATTGGCTCCCTTCAAAATTTACTCTGATTTCAAATCCTGGTCATTATAAATCAATTTATTCGGTCCACACAGGGAATTTTCTTCTCACTGACTGTACAATCAGTGCTGTTGCAGCAGAGCGTGCACCAAATGACTTGTTAACAGGACCTGGTATTCCCAGGCGGTCTCCTATTCCAGTATCAACTATATATTTATAGCGCTTTTCAAGTCAATGACTTCCCAAAGCCTTGCGATTGGCTGGCAACCAGTTCAGGGTGTCCCCTGCCCACTGCCCGGAGATGGCTGGGATGGGCTCCAGCCCCCCCGCGACCCTAATGAGGATAAGCGGTACGGCTAATGAGAGATGAGAGACTTCCCAAAGCGCTTTACAATGTGCTCCACATTTCCCAATAGCGGCCTTGCAGCCATGTAAGGCTCTAACCTGCTTATTGGGGGTATTAGGGGTTCAGCGTCTTACCCAAGGACACTTTGACATGTAACACGGACGAGCCGGGATTGGAACTGGGATCCCTTGACCCCAAGACGTTTATATATATTTATTATTCACAAAGTTTTCAGATCATCAAGTTTTAATATCAGACAAATTCAAAGAAATACAAAAAACAAAAACCTACCTGGCCCTATGTGAAAAAGTAATTTTCCCCTGAACCTAATAGTGAGTTGGTCCACCTATTGGCAGTTATAACAGAAATCCAACGTGTAAAATAGTGGCTGCGGAGGAATTTTGGCCCATTCTTCTTTGCACAACTGTTTCAAATCGACCATAGGGTTAGGGTTTTCTAGCGTGAACTGTCTGTTTAAAGTCGCACCACAGCAAATCTGGATCTTGACTTCCTTTTGGGGTTTTTTTCAGAGGTGGATTGCTGGTGTGTTTCAGATCATTGTCTTGCTGCAGGACCCAAGCGCGCTTAAGTTTGAGGGCACAAACTGAAAGCCAGAGGTTCTCCATCAGGATCTTCTGGTAAACACCTGTGTCTGAAATAATGTCTGCCCGGACGGCCGGGGCGTGCATCTTTTACGTCGGGCGTACAACAAAACGATTCCGCCTGGGTCGCCGACAACTTTAAAAAAATAAAAATTAAAAATAAACGAAATATTTTTTTCAAATAATCGTTTGTATTATTCCGATTCAAAAATCTTCGTTCGGTTTGAAAATTTCGGAATTTCGGTTCGTTTAACAATTTGCATACCCGGCAGCCAATCGGAAGCCTGCATCGAATAACTTCGTGCTTCCGGACTTTCCCCAGCGTTATAAGGTCGTGAATTTGCATATCATTTTCCAAAGTAGACGCACAGAGAACACAAGAAAAATAGATAAGGGGTTAGGAATCAAGCCAAAACCTCAGCCCTAGAAGAAAAATTCAAAAGAAGCTAACAAAATGCATGACGCTCCAAAACGTAAACGTACATTAAAAGCATCGCGGAAAGAGGAGTTCTCGTGGCTTGTAGCAGTCGACGCAAACATTGCATGAATGAAGAGGAGTAAATACGGGTACCGTATTTTCCGCACTATAAGGCGCACCGGATTATAGGGCGCACCCCGAAAAAATAGTTTTTGGTCCTATATTTGACATACATAAGACGCACCAGATTATAAGGCGCTACAATGGGAACGCCTTCAAAACAGTCAGATAGTTGAGTCCAACTTATTACCCCCTTGACATTCCCAAAGCTTGCAAAGACGCAAATACGTGTCAAGAACACGTGCGGATGCGGTGTCCGTACGATGTCACTCAAATGCATCGTTCCATCATTCGGAAGGTTAAAGTCTTGGGATTCAAGAAATGCCAACCATTCCTTAGTTTCTATTTTCTTTTTCGCTCGCAATTTTACTGTGCATATGACAATAAACACTTGGAATTGAGTTGAATTTAAAAATAGACACTCCATTCCATCCATTATCTGCACCGCTTATCACAGAAACATCAAGTTCAGTCTGAAACAAGATACAGGGATAATATATAGCCGGAGTAGCTCACCAAAGTCGTTGTGTTCATAATAATGTGCAGCCAATGTCCTCTTATATCCGTGAGTGTAGTAAATCCAGGAGAATAAAATATTTACAAATACAGAATAGAAAAAAATGCTTTCTGTATGCCGTCAACCACGTGCTATACGCATTCATCTTTTTCGGCCAATTACAGGCTTTGTTTTGCCGCTTCAGCCTATGCTAGCCTGTAAATGATAAAAAGGATCCGCCCCTTGACCTCCGAATAACTTTAGCCAATAGTGAACGATTCAAATGATGATTGACACATTGGTTAGCCAATGAAACGCCGGTAAATAAATCCCAGCATACACCGCGGACTACTTGGCGTTCGGGGGAAAATCTAGTCGGCGGCTGCAAGTCAGTTGGAAGACTTTGCGACTTAATATTGATCCATATATAAGGCGCACTGGATTATAAGGCGCATGGTCAGCTTTTGAAAAAAATAAAGGCTTTTAGGTGCGCCTTATAGTGCGGAAAATACGGTACATACTCATGGCAGATGGAAAACAGGGATGTCATATACATGCAATGAATGTTATATTTAGATTTATAATTAACTTAATTTAAAGGTGTTGTCCCGTTATATATTCTGATTATCAATCCTTAATACTTTGCAACAATGTTTTGTTTTTTTTGTGATTAATCGTCTTATTTTTTTTCACGCTGGTGTCCGTTAACTTGGAGATGGAGACCAGAAATCAGAGACGGAAACCTTTGTGAGTGATACATACGCAAAAACACAAAAATCAGAAGTGGGCCAATTCTTTTTCATGCTACTGTAAAATCCATTTGAATACATGCAAGGATTCAAGCCACCGGGAAGAAAAATAGCCACAAAAACAAGAATATCAACAGTTAAACTGCCCCTTTACAACACGTACTTAGTGTTTTCGGCAGGGTTGGGTAGGGTTACTCTAACTGGATTACTTTCAATTACTTTTGGATGACTCCAATACCAAATATGCTAATAAAAGACAAAAGAAACTGAATAGGAATAAAATGATGACTCACAACACGTGGTAAGCTTTCTCTCCTGGCTTTGATCTCCGGCAAAACTAACATCAAATGCGACCAGGGTTGGGTAGGGTTACTTTAACTGGATTACTTTCAATTACTTTTGGATGACTCCAATACCAAATATGCTAATAAAATACAAAAGAAACTTGCCGGAGATCAAAGCCGGGAGAGAAAGCTTACCACGTGTTGTGAGTCATCATTTGATTCATATTTAGTTTCTTTTGTCTTTTATTAGCATATTTGCTACTGGAGTCATCCAAAAGTAATTGAAAGTAATCCAGTTAAAGTAACCCTACCCAACCCTGCTCGCATTTTATGTTCGTTTTGCCGGAGATCAAAGAGATCAAAGACAGGAGAGAAAGCTTACCACGTGTTGTGAGTCATCGTTTTATTCCTATTTAGGTTATTTTGTCTTTTACTAGCATATTTGGTATTGGAGTCATTCAAAAGTCATTGAAAGTAATCCAGTTAAAGTAACCCTACCCAACCCTGCTTGCATTTTGTGTTAGTTTTGCCGGAGATCAAAGCCGGGAGAGAAAGCTTACCACGTGTTGTGAGTCATCATTTTATTCCTATTTAGTTTCTTTTGTCTTTTATTAGCATATTTGGTATTGGAGTCATCCAAAAGTCATTGAAAGTAATCCAGTTAAAGTAACCCTACTCAACCCTGGTCGCATTTTATGTTAGTTTTGCCTGAGATCAAAGAGATCAAAGCCAGGAGAGACAGCTTACCACGTGTTGTGAGTCATCATTTTATTCATATTTAGTTTCTTTTGTTTTTTACTAGCATATTTGGTATTGGAGTAATCCAAAAGTAATTGAAAGTAATCCAGTTAAAGTAACCCTACCCAACCCTGGTCGCATTTTATGTTAGTTTTGCCGGGGATCAAAGAGATCAAAGCCAGGAGAGAAAGCTTACCACGTGTTGTGAGTCATCATTTTATTCATATTTAGTTTCTTTTGTTTTTTACTAGCATATTTGGTATTGGAATAATCCAAAAGTAATTGAAAGTAATCCAGTTAAAGTAACCCTACCCAACCCTGGTCGCATTTTATGTTAGTTTTGCCGGAGATCAAAGAGATCAAAGCCAGGAGAAAAAGCTTACCACGTGTTGTGAGTCATCATTTTATTCATATTTAGTTTCTTTTGTTTTTTACTAGCATATTTGGTATTGGAGTAATCCAAAAGTAATTGAAAGTAATCCAGTTAAAGTAACCCTACCCAACCCTGGTCGCATTTTATGTTAGTTTTGCCTGAGATCAAAGAGATCAAAGCCAGGAGAGAAAGCTTACCACGTGTTGTGAGTCATCATTTGATTCATATTTAGTTTCTTTTGTCTTTTATTAGCATATTTGCTACTGGAGTCATCCAAAAGTAATTGAAAGTAATCCAGTTAAAGTAACCCTACCCAACCCTGATCATAGGGTATTAGACGGGAAAACGGGTCGTTAGCCGGGACGGGAGATCAGAACGTGGTCGGGGTCAAAAAACGGGTTGTAGCAGAAGACAAACGAGGAAAACAGGCCCGACGGGAGTCAGAGTCAAAAAATGCTTGCCTTGTGAAAACAGAGGTTCGCTGACGGACTGACAATAGACGAGTGAAAGGACGGACCTCAAGTAGGACAGGGAACCAATCAGGTAATGAGTCATCGTGAAAGTTTTATTATAAAGTCTTTTTCCATTTTTTTTATAATAATTTGAAATTATTTTTCCCTTATATTTGAGAAAAGACATTTACTTGCATGAAAATCCGTTGCGAGTCAGGATTTAGCTTACTGCGTGTTGTGAGTCATCATTTGATTCATATTTAGTTTCTTTTGTCTTTTCTTAGCATATTTGGTATTGGAGTAATCCAAAAGTAATTCAAAGTAATCAAGTTAAAGTAACCCTACCCAACCCTGGTCGCATTTTATGTTCGTTTTGCCGGAGATCAAAGAGATCAAAGCCAGGAGAGAAAGCTTACCACGTGTTGTGAGTCATCATTTTATTCATATTTAGTTTCTTTTGTTTTTTTACTAGCATATTTGGTATTGGAGTCATCCAAAAGTCATTGAAAGTAATCCAGTTAAAGTAACCCTACCCAACCCTGGTCGCATTTGATGTTAGTTTTGCCGGAGATCAAAGAGATCAATGCCAGGAGAGAAAGCTTACCACGTGTTGTGAGTCATCATTTTATTCATATTTAGTTTCTTTTGTTTTTTACTAGCATATTTGGTATTGGAGTCATCCAAAAGTCATTGAAAGTAATCACGTTAAAGTAACCCTACCCAACCCTGGTTTTCGGCTAGTAGGTCCATCTGCCTACTGAGATGGAAGTAGGTCCATCTGCCTCCTGAAGGTGGAGAAATCATCTACCCATCCATCCTTAGGTTGCTGTTAAAAACTGTCGTCTTTCCAGTGAAAAATCTCTTGTTCCAGTGTTATCATACTTTGCTATCCGTTCTGTCTCCAATCCTTTTCATGTTGAATTTGGATTCGCAAAGTTCTTCTGTCGTATATTTTTCTTTGTGTAAAATGAAAAAAAATGTTCAAAGTGCTTTCAGGGGCGCGTGGGGAGCAGTGTGTTGGGGTTTGTTGTTTCGTTTTTTTTAGATAAAAAAATCCCGAGCGTTTTTGGGCGATCGGTACAAAACTAGCTAACTGAACCTCGGCACAAAGCTTGCTGGAGATGTTCCATTTTACTTGACGGATGAAGAAAAGAAATATCATGTTTAGGTTCTTTTTTTTGCATACTTCTAATAAATGGCTTTTTTTTTTGCCATTGACTGAACTCTTTCTTTTAATAATGTTGGTCTTGGCATTTGTATTCAGATTCAGATATACAGTGGAACCTCGGTTCTCGACCATAATCCGTTCCAGAACCCTGTTCGAAAACCCATTTGTTCTATCACCGAAATCATTTTTCCCATTAAAAATCATGTAAATCGTTTTAATCCGTTCCGACACCCTGAATGTTTACCTTGAATGTTTAACGTAAAGCTAACCCAGGCTAATCGTATGTCCGCGTTATTGTAATCTTCTGTACGAAAGATGACGCTAACATGAACGTGTAAAAATAAAAAAATCGGGTCGTTTACAAGTCATTTAGCACCCGGGTCTCCACAACAAGTGGTTCATTGGAAAGGGGGCTCCGTTCCAACACCCTGAAAGTTGGGCTCCGTTCCAACACCCCGAATGTTTACCTTGAATGTTTAACGTAAACATAAAGCTAACCCAGGCTAATCGTACATCCGCGTTATCGTAATCTTCCGTACGAGAGATTACGCTAACATGAACGTGTAAAAATAAAAAGAAGGATAAAGAAAAGAATTATGAATAGGATTTCTTACCTTTGTGGTGGTCAGCAGAAGGCGCAGGTGGACGGTGGTGCTATTATTTCTTTCTCAAATGCAATAGTTGTACGCACTACTTTTCTTTTTTCACCTTTAGCAACTTTGCTGCTTGCACTGACTTTCTTCGGAGGCATAATAAGGGGCTAAAACACCCGTACGCCGCTCAGCATCGCACCCTAGCGTACGCACTCACGCATTACCGGCGTTCGAACTCCGATTTTTGACCGAACAGCAACCCTATTCTACTTATTTGCAATACAGGCTTGAATTATTAAAAAAACAGTTAGCATAGCACAAAATAATAAAATCCTTCACTATTCACGGTAGGGCAGCACGGCGGCGCAGTGGTTAGCGCTTGTGCGGCACAGTTCTGAGGTCGTGGGAACCTCCTGCGTGGGTTCAAATCCAGCTGTGCGGAGTTTGTATGTTCTCCCCGTGCTTGCGTGGGTTTCCTCCCACATTCCAAAGACACGCATTTCAGGCGAATTGGCCGGTCCAAATTGTCCCTAGGTGTGACTGAGCGAGTGAGTTGTCTGTCCCCGTGTGCCCTGCGATTGGCTGGCAACCAGTTCAGGGTGTCCCCTGCCCACTGCCCGGAGATGGCTGGGATGGGCTCCGTCCCCTTTTTTCAGTCCGTCTGCGAACCTCAGTTAACACTAGGCAAGCCTTATTTCAACCCTGACTCCCACCTGTTTTTTGCTCCTGTCTGTCCCTCGGCTTCAACCCGTTTTTTGATCCTGATCACGTCTACTCTCCCGTCCCGGCTTTCGACCTCTTTTGTCCTCGACCACGTCTACTCTCCTTTCCTGGCTTACGACTCGCTTACGACCCCGACCACGTTTTTGCTCTCCTGTCCTGGCTACTGACCCGTTTTTCCGTTCCCGACACCACCATTTCTCCCCACTTCTGCGTTCAGAGCGACCTGCTTCCTGTGTCCAGCGATCCTCAGATCGTGGGCGCAACCCTTTCCCTTTCTTCTAATAAAACTAGTGAGAAACGCAACGCAAGTGGTTTCTGTCTCCGTTCTGGTCCTGACACCATGTTTGTCTTTTTGCTTGCTCGCACTGGACAACAGTGCAGTCTAGTGGTCAAATATTACACACTGGGGCCTTAAATATCTCTATCTCGGTCCGTCCCACTTTAGGTTTCTGGTTTTCTCAATCTGTGTTTGTCGTTCTCTCTCCCTCTCTGTCCGTCTCTGTCTGTCTGTCTGTCTGTCTGTCTGTCTATCTGTCCGTTTCTGTCTGTCTATCTGTCCGTCTCTGTCTCTCTCACTCTCTCTCTGTATCCGTCTCTGTGTCTCCCTCTCTCTCTGTCCATCTCTCTCTCTCTCTCTCTCTTTCTCTCTCTCTCTCTCTCTCTGTCCATCTCCCTGTCACTCTCTATCCATCTCTCCCTCTCTCTATCTCTCTCTGACCGCCTCTCCTCTCTCTGTCTGTCTGTGTCCGTCTCTCGCTCTCTCTGTCTTTCTGTCTCTCTGTGTCTCTGTCTGTCTGTCTGTCTGTCTGTCTGTCTGTCTGTCTGTCTGTCTGTCTGTCTCTCTCTCTCTCTCTCTCTCTCTCTCTCTCTCTCTCTCTCTCTCTCTCTCTCTCTCTCTCTCTCTCTCTCTCTCTCTCTCTGCTTGCTCGCACTGGACAACAGTGCCATATTTATCTTTCTCCCTGCCCCTCTCTCTCTCTATCTTGGTCTGTCCCAATTTAGGTTTCTGGTTTTCTCGATCTGTGTTTGTCATTCTCTCTCTCTCTCTGTCTCTCTCTCTGTCCATCTCTGTCTCTCTCTCTGTATCCGTCTCTGTCTCTCCTTCTCTCTCTGTCTCTCTCTCTCTCTGTCCATCTCTCTCTCTCTCTCTCTGTCCATCCCTCCCTTTCTCTCTGTCCATCTCTCCCTCTCTCTATCCATCCCTCCCTCTCTCTCGGTCCATCTCTCCCTCTCTCTATCCATCCCTCCCTCTCTCTGTCTCTCTCTGGCCGTCTCTCCTATTTCTGTGTCTTTGTGTCCGTCTCTCTCTCTCTCTCGCTCTCTCTCGCTCTCTCTCTCTTTCTCTCTCTGCTTGCTTGCACTGGACAACAATGCCATCTAGTGGTCAAATATTACACACTGACACACTGGGGGCCTTAAATATCTTAATTTCTTGATGCCGCCCTCCCCCTTCTGCTTTTGTAGGCAATGCCCGACTCAGGGTGAAAGGAAAACTCTTATAATCAATAAATCATTACAAAATAAATCTTCTTAGACGAACAACGTTAAAATATACTGCCAACGTGTCTATCTGGATGAGTTTTATTTGAACATTTCAAAATGCTCGATGGAGGAAAAAATGCTTCCGAAGCCATGTGACTCAATAGCGTTCTCTAGTGGTCAACCTTGGAAGGTATAGCTCATGCCCTACATTATTTAGTCAATCAGTGTGTCTTTGCAAATTTAGCAAATAAAAAAAAAAAAATCCAAAAACGTTAAATTCACATTGTCCATTAAATATAAAATCAATTGAACGCTTATTTAACTGGAATCAAAGTAAATTATGCTCTTGTAAGTGGAGATTGGTTAAATAAAATTCTGCGCATCGACAAGAACACAAAAGAAAGAAAAATAAAATACCGCAATATTTTCCGCACTATAAGGCGCACCTAAAAGCCTTTATTTTTTTCAAAAGCTGACCATGTGCCTTATAATACAGTGCGCCTCATATATGGATCAATATTAAGTCGCAAAGTCTTGCAACTAAAGCAAGCAGCCGCCGACTAGGAAGTCGTCCGCAATGTATGCTGGGATTTATATACCGGCGTTTCATTGGCTAACCAATGTGTCAATCATCATTTGAATCAGTCACTATTGGCTAAAGTTATTCGGAGTTAAAGGGGGGGGATCCTTTTTATCATTTACAGGCTCGCGTAGGCTAGAGGGCCGAAACAAAGCCTGCAATTGGCCGAAAAAGATGTGTCAATCATCAGTTGAATCGATCACTATTGGATAAAGTTATTCGGCGGTAAAGGGGGCGGATCGTTTTTATCATTTACAGGCTCGCATAGGCTAAAGGGGCGAAACAAAGCCTGCAATTGGCCGAAAAGATGAATGTGAATCACACGTTGGGTTGCACAACTAGAGAAAACATTTTTGACTCTCCTGGATTTACTACACTCACGGTTGTAAGAAGACCATGGTTACGTCTCATTATTGAATGTGATGGCTGCAAGAGAACTTAGGTGAGCTATTTTTAAACTAAATTCAATTCAAAGTTTTTATTGTCATATGCACGGTAAGGAACCCCGTTTCCCTGCACAATAAAATTCTTACTTTGCTGTCCACACAGTTGCCAGCAAAAAATCAAATGGAAACTAAGGAATGGTTGGCATTTCTTGAATCCCAAGACTTTAACCTTCCAAATGATGGAACGATGCATTTGAGTGACATCGTACAGACACTGTTTCCGTACATGTCTGAGACACGTATTTGCTTCTTTGCAAGCTTGTAAAGGGGGTAATAAGTTTGACTGAACTATCTGACTGTTTTGTCCACGTTCCCATTGTAGCGCCTTATAATCCGGTGCGCCTTGTAGTGCTGAAAATACGGTAATTAAAAAAAATAAGACAATAAGCCTTAAGTCCTTCATTTTAAAAATGATTCCAAATATGTTTAGCATTAAAATTGTATGTTGACACTTCAAGGCTACCATAAAGAAAATATGGACATGATGACAGAAGTCCTGGATTATTATTATTGAACAATGGTTGAAATAATTCCTGAGCACAATACCGAAATAAAATGTATGAAAATATACAATATTCAACAACGTGATGCCGTGAGTAAAAATAGTGTGATGATAAGGTCACATGTAATGCCTTTTCCTATGTCATCTACATCCCGGGCGGTGTAGTTGTAACACAGCAGAATTTAGCCTCACTATTATTATTTTTATCATTCTTATTCCATAGATCCATCCATCCATCCATTATCTGCACGGCTTATCCTCAGTAGGGTCACGGGGGTGCTGGAGCCCATCCCAGCTATCCCAACCCCTGGTATAAACTGCATAACATACTCTTGCTGTAATTAACTGTAGACTCCAGTTTTTGCCGTTATGCCGCGAGCGACACTAGCTGCTAGGTTCTAATGGACTGAACCACTTCAAGGCAGTGAAGTAGTTCCAAGCTACGTCATTCATATTTTTGTTTCGCTTCTCTTGTTATTTTCTTATCTGACCTTTTCTTCATATTTAGTCAGGACTGGAAGGGAGACAGGACCCACTTGCGTTGCTTTTCTCACAAGTTTTATCGGAAGAATGAGAAAGGGATCCGGTGATTGCTGGACACGGGAAGCAGGTCGCTCTGAACGCGGAAGTGACTCTTCCGTGGCGAGCGATGGCGGTGTCGGGAACGGAAATTGGGTCAGTAGCTGGGACAGGAGAGCAAATACGTGGTCGGGGTCAGAGGCCAAGAAAGGAGAGTAGATGTGGTCGGGGACAAAAAGAGGTCGAAAGCAGGGACGGGAAAGGAGACGTGGTCAGGATCAAAAACGGGTTGAAGGCAGGGAACAGACAGGAGCAAAAAATAGGTGGGAGACAGGGTCGATAAAGGCTTGCCTAGTGTTAACTGAGGTTCGCAGACGGACTGACAAAAGGGGACAGAAAGGAGTGGGTATCAATAGGGTCAGGGAGCCAATCAGTTGGCGCCAAAGGAGCAGGCACAGCTGATGACTAAATTATGTGCAGGCTTGGGGAGTAACGGAATACACGGAACAGCAAAAGTGATGTTTGGATTTATTTTCATTTTGTTTCTGTCGCATTTTATGTTCGTTTTGCCGGAGATCAAAGAGATCAAAGCCAGGAGAGAAAGCTTACCACGTGTTGTGAGTCATCATTTTATTCATATTTAGTTTCTTTTGTCTTTTATTAGCATATTTGGTATTGGAGTCATCCAAAAGTAATTGAAAGTAATCCAGTTAAAGTAACCCTACCCAACCCTGGTCGCATTTGATGTTCGTTTTGCCGGAGATCAAAGAGATCAAAGCCAGGAGAGAAAGCTTACCACGTGTTGTGAGTCATCATTTTATTCATATTTAGTTTCTTTTGTCTTTTATTAGCATATTTGGTATTGGAGTAGTCTAAAAGTAATTGAAAGTAATCCAGTTAAAGTAACCCTACCCAACCCTGGTCGCATTTGATGTTCGTTTTGCCGGAGATCAAAGAGATCAAAGCCAGGAGAGAAAGCTTACCACGTGTTGTGAGTCATCATTTTATTCATATTTAGTTTCTTTTGTCTTTTATTAGCATATTTGGTATTGGAGTCATCCAAAAGTAATTGAAAGTAATCCAGTTAAAGTAACCCTACCCAACCCTGGTCGCATTTGATGTTCGTTTTGCCGGAGATCAAAGCCAGGAGAGAAAGCTTACCACGTGTTGTGAGTCATCATTTGATTCATATTTAGTTTCTTTTGTCTTTTATTAGCATATTTGGTATTGGAGTCATCCAAAAGTCATTGAAAGTAATCCAGTTAAAGTAACCCTACCCAACCCTGATGATGGCGCTGTTCCACTCTCGTACTGTACCGAGATGAAAACTCTGCCAAGTCACCTTGTAAACACAAAATTTCAGGCCCGCCTGCGTGACGCATGCTGACACACGCATCAGCATTCCTGCGCGGACACGCCTATCCGAAGCCCTTGTGCACCTTTGTTGCAGTGAGCTTCGCACAAAACATTACATGAGAAGCAACTTCCTGGATTTTGAGACTATCCACTTCATAAGTGGCCCCGTGACCCCTCCAGTCGAGGTTCCTGAGAGATCTGGATGCAGAAGATGGCAGGTAAAGAGGGTGGCTCGGCATCCCACCGAGTGTTCTTCAGCACCGGGGTCATGGAAAGAGGTTTGTCGGAGGAAGCGGTGGCAAACGCCTGCAAGGATGGAGATCCTGCCACCAAGGTCAGCTTGCTCGCCCTAACATCTCTTTAAATGTACCGTATTTTCCGCACTATAAGGCGCACCGGGTTATAGGGCGCACCCCCAAAAGATAGTTTTTGGTCCTCTATTTTCCATACATAAGGCGCACCGGATTATAAGGCGCTACAATGGGAACGTGGAGAAAACAGTCAAATAGTTCAGTCCAACTTCTTACCCCCTTAACATTCCCAAAGCTTGCAAAGAAGCAAAAATAAATGTCTTGGGATTCAAGAAATGCCAAACATTTCTTAGTTTCCATTTGATTTTTTTGCTGGCAACTGTGTGGACAGCAAAGTAAGAATTTTATTGTGAAGGGAAACGGGGTTCTTTACTGTGCATATGACGATAAACCCTTTGAATTGAATTGAGTTTCAAAATAGACTCATCACAGAAACATCAAGATGGTTCTAAAACAAGATACCGGGAAAATATAAAGCCGCATAGCTCACCGAAGTTCTCTTGCAGCCATCACGTTCAATAATGATACGCAACCATGGTCTTCTTACAACCGTGAGTGTAGTAAATCCAGGAGAGTCAAATATTTACAAATACAGAATAGTCAAAAATGTTTTCTCTATGCCGTAGTGCAACCCAACGTGTGATTCACATTCATCTTTTTCGGCCAATTGCAGGGTTTGTTTTGCCCCTTTAGCCTATGTGAGCCTGTAAGTGATAAAAAGGATCCGCCCCCTTTTAGCCAATAGTGACTGATTCAAATGATGATTGACACATTGGTTACGAAATGAAACGCCGGTATCCCAGCATACACCACGGACTACTTGGCGTTCTGGGGAAAATCTAGTCGGCGGCTGCTTGCTTTAGTTGCAAGACTTTGCGACTTAATATTGATCCATATATAAGGCGCACTGTATTATAAGGCGCATGGTGTACTCAGTGTGTAGGTTTACATGCAGGGATTGAATTCTGTTTTTGGACCTATTCGTCCAATCCATCCATCCATTATCTGCGCCGCTTATCCACAGTAGGGTCGCGGGGCTGCCGGAGCCCATCTCAACTATCCTCGGGCAGTAGGCTGTCATGTCCTGCACGGTTGTCATGGTGGCCAGCTGGCCCCGCCCCTTGACACCGGCTGACCTGCATTTTCCTGATTACTCCTATGGGTACTTAAACGCGGCGTTTGGAACTGCCCTTTGCCAGATCATTGTTTACCCTTGTTGAAAATTTGTTGGTACCTGTTTATTCTTGTTTGACTTGTTGGACTTTGTTGCACTCCGGTGTAACATTCTAGGAGATTCCTGCAAGTTCTGTTTAATCCCGTTAAATGCCTAGTCTGTAGTAAATCGCTTGGACGTTCACTGTAGAAGGAAAAAATACATGCAAATAGAATTAAGTAGAAGAATACATTTTCTTATTCAAATTATGAATTCATTTTCTGCATTAAATCATTGTCGGTAATATACTGATTAAAGGGATAACCACAAACCTGTCTTTTTTCATTTTCTCCTTTTATACTTCCTTTCTTTCTTAACATCTTTATACAACATCATGATTCGTAATATAATGCATCAAAGCAAGTGAGCCGTTTGAGAGCCGGCTCTCTTTAATGAGTTGAGCCGAAAAAGCCAGTTCTCTAAAAAGAGACGGACTTCCTTTCACTACACAAATCGAACTCGTTTGACTTGATTGATTTGCCGTTTGCTGATAGTCAGTGTATACCGGATGGAACCCATAATTGACAAATTTACGTTTTTCCGTACAGGTTGACAGGTATGCGTTCACTCAAATGTCCGATAACCACAAACCTGTCTTTTTTCATTTTCTCCCTTTATTCTTCCCTTTTTTCGGAACTTCTTTATACAACAATAATGATTCGTAATATAATGCATCAAAGCAAGTGAGCCGTTTGAGAGCCGGCTCTCTTTAATGAGTTGAGCCGAAAAAGCCGGTTCTCTAAAACGAGACGGACTTCCTTTCACTACACAACTACCACGGAATGATGCATGATGGGAAATCCCCAGGCGGCAGACGCATGCGCACAGTAGCATCAAACCGCTCGCTTCGTTTGCAACGAAAAAAAGCGATACCGAGATAGAGGCTACCGCGGCGAACTCGTTCGACTTGATTGATTTTCCGTTTTATGATAGTCGGTGTATACCGGATGGTACCCATCATTGACAAATTTGCGTTTTTCCGTGCAGATTTTCTTGTACGTACAGGTTGACAGTGTGTAGTTCACTCAAATGTCGGATGTTGTGTTGTGGACTTTAGGACTACATGATGCAGCAAACCATGCTGAGGGTCAAAGATCCGGCGCGATCTCTCAATTTCTACACCCGCATCTTAGGAATGACGTAAGTGAGCATGCCAAAATACTAAATACATTGTCGCTTTCATGTAAAGAAAATAAATTTGGGGAAATTCATAGTTTTCCTCCTAAAAAAACGAGTTTTCGAGGTTGAGAGCAGGGGTCTCAAACTCAATTTATAACCAGGGTTGGGTAGGGTTACTTTAATTGGATTACTTTCAATGACTTTTGGATTATTTTGTTTCTGTTGCATTTTATGTTCGTTTTGCCGGAGATCAAAGAGATCAAAGCCAGGAGAGAAAGCTTACCACGTGTTGTGAGTCATCATTGTATTCATATTTAGTTTCTTTTGTCTTTTGTTAGCATATTTGGTATAGGAGTCATCCAAAAGTCATTGAAAGTAATCAAGTTAGAGTAACCCTACCCTGGTCGCATTTTATGTTCGTTTTGCCGGAGATCAAAGAGATCAAAGCCAGGAGAGAAAGCTTACCACGTGTTCTGAGTTATCATTTTATTCATATTTAGTTTCTTTTGTCTTTTATTAGCATATTTGGTATTGGAGTCATCCAAAAGTCATTGAAAGTAATCCAGTTAAAGTAACCCTACCCAACCCTGGTCGCATTTTGTCTTAGTTTTGCCAGAGATCAAAGAGATCAAAGCCAGGAGAGAAAGCTTACCACGTGTTGTGAGTCATCATTTTATTCATATTTAGTTTCTTTTGTATTTTATTAGCATATTTGGTATTGGAGTAATCCAAAAGTCATTGAAAGTCATCCAGTTAAAGTAACCCTACCCAACCCTGATCGTAGGGTATTAGGCGGGAAAACGGGTTGTTAGCCGGGACTGGAGATTAAAACGTGGTCGGGGTCAAAAAGCGGGTTGTTAGCCGGGACGGGAGATCAGAACGTGGTCGGGGTCAAAAAACGGGTTGTAGCAGAAGACAAACGAGAAATCAGGAACGGCGGGTGAAAAACAGGACCGACGGGAGTCAGAGTCAAAAAATGCTTGCCTTGTGAAAACAGAGGTTCGCTGACGGACTGACAATAGACGAGTGAAAGGACGGACCTCAAGTAGGACAGGGACCCAATCAGATAATGAGTCATTGTAAAAGTTTTATTATAAAGTCTTTTTCCATTTTTTTTTTTATAATTTGAATTAATTTTTCCCTTATATTTGAGAAAAGACATTTACTTGCATGAAAATCCATTGCGAGTCAGGATTTAGCTTACCACGTGTTGTGAGTCATCATTTGATTCATATTTAGTTTCTTTTGGCTTTTAATAGCATATTTGGTATTGGAGTCATCCAAAAGTCATTGAAAGTAATCCAGTTAAAGTAACCCTACCCAACCCTGTTTATAACTCAATATATTTTTCTTCTGCAAAAAATCAAATACCAAAGAGAAAAACTAACTATTAAAGAGACAGTGTGTGATACTTAGTGCCTCCTAGTGGTACAAAAACGTTCATACAGTTGAATAAAAAAACATTGATTTGAGTAGAAGCCAAAAATACATGAACTACCATGCCATGCCAATGAAATTATATATATTTTTTTAAAATCTAAAGGGAAGAATTTGACTTTTACTCTATGGAATTTCCCACTTAAGTCGCCGCCATGTTTGTTCGTCATCCTGCTGCCACGGTATGCCGTGCATCAAAAGACAGACAACACAGTGCCATCTTGTGGAGATTGAACAATTAATAACAAAATAAATGAACATGTAATTAGTAAATAATAATGATGATTGAATTAGTCAATGTCTCTCTCTCCATGTGTGGGTCTGTCTGTCTCTCTCTCCCCCCCCTCTCTATCTCTGTCTGTTTTACTTTCTGTCTCTGGTTTTCTCGATCTGTGACTGTCGTTTTCTCTCTCTCTGTCTCTCTGTCTATCTTATTTTTTTCACTCTCTGTGGTTGTCTTTTCTCTCTCTGTCTGTCTGTTTTGTCACTCTCTCTGTCCGTCTGGCTGGTTGTCTCTCTCTCTCTCTCTCTCTCTCTCTTTCTCTCTCTCTTTTTCCCTGCCCCTCTCTCTCTTTATCTCTGTATGTCCTGTTTTCTGTCTCTGGTTTTCTCAATCTGTATTTGTTGTTCTCTCTCTCTCTCTCTCTCTCTCTCTCTCTCTCTCTCTCTCTCTCTCTCTCTCTCTCTCTCTCTCTCTCTCTCTCTCTTTGTGTTCGTCTCTGTCTTTCTCTCTCAGTGTCTGACTGTCTTTTCTCTTTCTATCTGTCTCTCTCTCTTGTCACTCTTTTTCTGTTTGTTGCTGTCTCTCTCTGTGTCTATCTTGGTGTTTCTCTCTCTCGCTCTCTTTCTCTTTCACTCCTTCTCTCTCTCTCTCTCTCTCTCTCTCTCTCTGTCTATGTTATTTTTTCTCTCTGGCTTTTCTCTCTATCTGTCTGTCTGTTTTGTCCCTCTCTGTCTGTCTGACTGGCTTACTCTCTCTCTCTCTCTCTCTCCCTCTCTCTCTTTTTCTCTCTCTCTCACTCTTTCTCCCTGCCCCCCTCTCTCTCTCTATCTCTGTCCGTCCCACATTCTGTCTCTGGTTTTCTCGATCTGTGTTTGTCGTTCTCTCTCTCTCTTTCTCTCTCTCTCTCTCTCTCTCTCTCTCTCTATTTGTGTCCATCTCTGTCTTTTCTCTCTCTGTGTCTGTCTGACTTTTCTCTCTCTCTCTGTCTCTCTCTCTCTGTCTCTCTGTTTTTCTGTCTACTTCGCTCCGTCTCATGCCTTTTTTTTTTTGTTGTTGCCAATTTCGAACTCTGCCAAACTAATTAGCACAGAGCTAGCATCCATATCAAACTCGCGTGGGCCGAACTGACATTAAGCTTTCATATTAAGGCGGAGGCCCTAAACTATATTCGCGGAATGGCCCCTGGGCCACGGGTTTGAGACCCCTGATTTAGAGTATTTATCACGAAACAACAAAAGTATTGTATGTATTAAAACACTTTTGCTTTTGTTTACCCGTGTGTCAGGCTGTTGCAAAAAATCGACTTCCCGTCAGTGCGCTTCACCCTTTACTTCCTGGGCTTCGAGAACAAGGCGGACATTCCGTCCGACATCCGGGAGAGGACAGCGTGGACTTTTTCACGCCGAGCCACCTTGGAGCTCACCCAGTAAGTAAACCGTCCGTTTAGAGCAGGGGTGGGCCAACTACGGGCCGCAGGCCACATGCAGCTTTTTAATTAGGTGTTCTGCCGAAATGTCCTACCCATTGAGGCGTCCTACCGTTGGCTGACCAAGGCGGCAGCAGTTCTGGTTTCTTTATAATCAAGTCAAACCGGCAACACTCAAACTCGTCTTTGCTGACCCACCACGCTCCAATCACCCGCTCCGGCTACTTGTCCCATTTTTGCCCACCGACTATGCTCCGATCTCCCGCTCCGGCTACTTGACCCGTTTTTGCTCACCGACCACGCTTCGATCTCCTGCTCCGGCTACTTGACCTGTTTTTGCCCACCGACCATGCTCCGATCTCTTGCTCCGGCTACTTGACCTATTTTTGCCCACCGACCATGCTCCGATCTCCTGCTCCGGCTACTTGACCCGTTTTTGCTCACCGACCATGCTTCGATCTCCTGCTCCAGCTACTTGACGTGTTTTTGCCCACCGACCATGCTCCGATCTCCTGCTCCGGCTACTTGACCCGTTTTTGCCCACTGACCACGCTCCGATCAGCCGCTCCGGCTACTTGACCCGTTTTTGCCCACGACCACGCTTCGATCACCAGCTCCGGCGACTTGACCCATTTTTGCCCACCGACTATGATCTGATTTCCCGCTCCGGCTACTTGTCCCATTTTTGCCCACCGACTATGCTCCGATCTCCCGCTCCGGCTACTTGACCCGTTTTTGCTCACCGACCACGCTTCGATCTCCTGCTCCGGCTACTTGACCTGTTTTTGCCCACCGACCAAGCTCCGATCTCCTGCTCCGGCTACTTGACCTATTTTTGCCCACCGACCATGCTCCGATCTCCTGCTCCGGCTACTTGACCCGTTTTTGCTCACCGACCATGCTTCGATCTCCTGCTCCAGCTACTTGACGTGTTTTTGCCCACCGACCATGCTCCGATCTCCTGCTCCGGCTACTTGACCCGTTTTTGCCCACCGACCACGCTCCGATCAGCCGCTCCGGCTACTTGACCCGTTTTTGCCCACGACCACGCTTCGATCACCAGCTCCGGCGACTTGACCCATTTTTGCCCACCGACTATGCTCTGATCTCCCGCTCCGGCTACTAGTCCCATTTTTGCCCACCGACTATGCTCCGATCTCCCGCTCCGGCTACTTGACCCGTTTTTGCTCACCGACCACGCTTCGATCTCCTGCTCCGGCTACTTAACCTGTTTTTGCCCACCGACCAAGCTCCGATCTCCTGCTCCGGCTACTTGACCTATTTTTGCCCACCGACCATGCTCCGATCTCCTGCTCCGGCTACTTGACCCGTTTTTGCTCACCGACCATGCTTCGATCTCCTGCTCCAGCTACTTGACGTGTTTTTGCCCACCGACCATGCTCCGATCTCCTGCTCCGGCTACTTGACCCGTTTTTGCCCACCGACCACGCTCCGATCAGCCGCTCCGGCTACTTGACCCGTTTTTGCCCACGACCACGCTTCGATCACCAGCTCCGGCTACTTGACCCGTTTTTGCCCACTGACCACGCTTCGATCACCCGCTCCGGCTACTTGACCCGTTTTTGCATATCGACCACGCTTCGATCCACTCGTTTTTGCATTCCGACCACGCTCCTCCTGCCCAGCGAGCAACGGATCAGTGTTGTTTGTTTCCCCGCACCTGACTTCCTCGATTCTCTAAAAAACCTTTGTGTGTCATGTTACACGTTTGGGTCTACCTTCTGGTTCTGACACCTAGTCTTATTGCATTTTGGGTGTTTTGAAAAGGGACATAATTTATGACCTTGCTTTGAATTTGTGTGTTTCAAAACCAGATTGATTAAATAGTTGATTTATAGACAAAAAGAAATATAACATGTTCTTATTGGTCGCTGCTATTCTAAAAACACTCATCTCCATTTTATTGTTATTTTATTTTATTGCCTGAATGGAATGTGCAAAAATGTTTTTTAAAAACGCCCAAAAATAGATTTAACCGCGGTGTACCCGTCCCACCAAAGATCCACATTCACGCTGGACCGGCTGATGAGGTTTTTATTATCTGCAAATGAATGAGTCAAACACGTGATTAGCTTCTCTGCTGGCTTTGATCTCTTTGATCTTGTTCATATCAAAGAGCTTTCTTTTCAGTTTACATAAAATACATTTTAGAATATCAACCATCACAATATATGTTTACATCCATTTTAACAAGATACTTTTAACAAGAGATCGTATAGTGTTTTTTTAACGTTTACAATGAATTCAACATATTTTCTTTAGTCTGAATTTCATCATCCTTTTTATATACATGAGAAAATGGAAAAAAATAACAATAATGAGTATAAAAACGGGTACAATTTACCTGCAAATGAATGAGTCACAACACTTGGTAAGCTTCTCTGCTGGCTTTGATCTCTATAAGGGGAATTAGCATTTTAGCACAACATGCAACGTCCAGCAAAACTGGCATAAAAGGCGACAGAAATAAAACTAAAATAAATCTTAACAACCTCAATCACATTCCTGTGCATGTTGAGAGATTTGTCAGCTGTGGTTTTAATGTTTAAAATTCACTTTTTGCGGAGCACCAAAAGATCGTTATCACGGTAACAAACAGTATATATATATATACCGTAAATTCCGGAATATAGAGCGCACCTGATTATAAGCCGCACCCAACACATTTTAAGAGGAAAACCGATTTTGTACATACACAAGCCGCACCTGTATATAAGCCGCATGCGCCCACATTAAAAAATGTAACACAAACACAAAATTAACCCAAACCCGACTTTAAGTCCCACGATTGAAACTAAATGTCCTTCTTTTTTTTTGGTTTGAACAATTTTATTGACACTTTCAACAGCTATTAAACACATTCACAATATCATTATATCATATTCTAACAATATGAATTTTGTTTTGAACAATTTTATTGACACTATGTCCTTCATTAAAGTACAAAGTCCAAAAATCACAGCCGGCAAAATGAACAGAAAATGATACCGGTACTTAAGGTTTGATGCAGACCTGCAGAGTCCGGGTCTCTTTGTAGACTGCCAAAAACCCTCCCCTTCCTGTCGCAAAGTCTAAAGCCAAACCAAACCTTACCACATACCAGCAGGTGGCACTGTTGGACTCATCATTGCAGGACACTTATACAGAAACTATACAACATATTTCAGCAGGAATTTCAATAAAACAAAAGTTATTATTACACCCGTTACATAGAGATAAGTGTTTTTTAAAATAACAGTATTGAAGAGAAAAATCGGAAAAGCCTACATTAGTTTGTTCCTCACGTGTTGCCTAGGTAGCCAATTCGAGACTATCAGCAGATGCAAACAATAAAATCAATATTTTTTCCTCCTGGCCCTTTTACAAATTTTAATAACCCATTACGGCCCGTATCTAAATTAAGATTGATGAATTTTGACTCTACAGCAGAAGCAAATGGAACACGCGTGTCAATAAGTAACACGCTTAGAACCGAAAATGCCTCACGTATGAAAAAAAAAATGGACTTTTAAAAACTAACTTGAAATATGTGCGTGTATCCTTAATTGCCTGTTCCAGTAACTGGGGCTCGGAGTCAAACGAAAGCTTGTCATATCACAATGGAAACAGCGAACCTACTGGCTTTGGTGAGTACTACAACTGCCCTTTCAATTACCGTCAATTCCGGACTATACTGTAGAGTGCACCTGATTATAAGCCGCACCCACCACATTTTAAGAGGAAAACCGATTTTGTACATACACAAGCCGCACCTGTATATAGGCCGCATGCGCCCACATTTAAACACAAACAAAAAGTCCCGCGATTGAAACTAAATGTCCTTCATTAAGGTCCACAGTCCAAAAATCACAGCCGGCAAAATGAACGGAAAATGATACCGGTACTTAAGGTTTGATGCAGACCTGCAGAGTCCGGGTCCCGTTGAAAGTAATCCAAGGAAAAAAGTGTATATTTCCAAGGGTAAGGGTAGGAAAAATATATCAGATGAAGACATTTACTCACGCAACTCCTTTTTCTTTAACCAACTTTTTACCCCCTCTTCTTTCCTTGTCTGTCCCTCACCTTTAGCGGTCCCTACTTAAACTCGGCACCCCGCGTTTGTTCCGCCCCTCATTTTTCGTTCACCCGTGCAAAACATATCAGGATAAGTGTCTAAAATAAATACAAATACTGTAAATACATTACAAAACTATACAGTTGCAAATACATATTATACATGGGTTACACATATTTACAAAGAAAGACGGTACACCGAGAGAGTTTTCAAAGCTTTAATAATAATAATATAGCTTTAACGGTAGCAACACTCGAGCGCCGTTAGCGGCCGTTAGAAAAATTACATAAATTGGCCGCATCACTGAATAAGCCGCAGGATTGAAAGTTAGGGAAAAAAGTAGCGGCTTATAGTCCGGAATTTACGCTATGATTTATTGTAACAAAAATGTAACATTGTTTTTTTCTTAAAGGTCACATCGGTATCGCCGTACCTGATGTTGGCATCGCCTGTCACTTGTTTCAATCTCTGGGTGTCACATTCATCAAGAAGCCGCATTCTGGTAATTATCCTAAATAATTTCGTTGTTTTGAGAGAGAGAACTTAGCTAGTTCCTTAAACTTACCACTGGTTATATCTATTCACTGTTATTTTTCATTAAACTTCACAATTGTTTGATTTTCCTTTTTTAAAGTTGCAGAATTTTCACATTATATCATGAAAATTATTAAGACAGATAGTGCTGAGTGTCTGCAGGAGCAGAGTGAAGAACGCAATAATTTTGCCTCATGGCAGAGGGCGGTAGTGAGACCAAGGATTTTGATTTGTGTGGGGTCTAAGTAGTGTGTGAAAGCTATAAAAATTGGCCAACGGTGGAAGAAAATTCAGGCAAAGACTTGTTTAGTTTTTAAAACAACTGCAGCTGGAGGGGACTGGGGGAAGAGCAGACATTTACACACTCTCGGCTCTCCAGTCACACTCACTCTGACTCTCCCCCCGTCTGCCTCTGTGTTTTATTGAAATCACGAGACATGGAAAAGTACTGGCACGTTGAGACAAAAGACAAAAGACCACCCAACTGGAAAAGTACCAACACCTTTAAACACAACCAAAAGACGGCCAAAAGGAACGTCAAACTGATTAGAAATACACACCTTGAGCAAATACGTTTAAGCCTACTTTACAATTTGGCACACCCCTCTGCCCCAAACAATATAATTAGTGATAGTATTAGCAAGTCAAGCCATCCAGTAATTTTTTTTCTAGCTGCAATTGCTTTTTTTTCCACCGTTTTTTCGTGCCGGAATTATTGCCGTTGTTATCACTCTCTGCATTATGTTTCGACTGACACTGAAGAAATGACCAATTTTGTGTTGATTTTCACCTTAACTCGACGACAAGCTCCACAACAATGACGTAATCTCGAAGCAACGGGATCTCGTTTGCCGAGATCGGCGTGCAGACGAAAACTCGAACCGCGAGACCAAAACAACAATGGCTGATCTGCCTGACGAAAAGTTTGGAGTGCGGTAAATCTTGGTTAAAAAAAATAATCGGGTAATAAGGACAATTTTGTGTCAAAAAAGTTGCATCCCGGGGCCGCACATTGATTTGAGACTATGCGTCCCCAGCAAAAATGATGCTTCTAGGACGCAGGGACGCAGGCAAACCAGAACACTGTATATATAGTGTTTGTTACCGTGATAACGATGTTGTGGTGTCGGCAGGCAAAAAGAAAGGCTTGGCCTTCATCCAGGATCCCGACGGCTACTGGATCGAGATCTTCACTCCCAATAAGATGGCGGCCTTGATGACGCCTTGATGTTGGACCAGATGAAAAAACACTTGTTATCACAAAAACAAGCATCACGATATTAACGTAAAGTCATATCAATAGTATAGGGCAGACCTGATCAAAACCGGATAGCATCAGGAACAAAAAGCGGTTCAGTAAGTGTCCATAAAGGAGTAGGAAACGTTCTGAAACATTTTTAACGATGGTCTTTCTAAGAATGATTTTTGTCCCAGTATTTTTGGAACATCTTTTCTCTTTTTATTTTTATTTTTGGGGTTTTATTTCGCCTTTATTATTTTAAAATAAAAAAACCTTTTTGGATATTTTTAGGATCATTTATTCCCAAATTCAACTCATTGGCATTATTATGAAACACTGGCGTCTACTGGCCCTGATCCATTTCTTTGCAGATTTGGTAGTTGACAGGCATTGTGGGAAATGTAGTTTTTGGTTTCATCTGTTTATTTATAGACGCTCACACATTTTAATATGTTGCAAGTCACCTGGTATACTTACATATACATATGTTTTTTTTTAAATGTTATTAAGTTTTATTTACAAAAAAGGCACACATGTGCTATTACCCCTGTCATTTTGTTTTTCAATGTTATTATTTGTATTTTATTTTATTTTTTTAACACGAAAAAATACACACATTTACTGGGAATCGTTGATATTTTTAGATCACAATTATTTTTCAATGTTTGTAGATATGCTTCACTCTTAATGTTGTATTTTTTCTTTACATGTGGTTTTATTTACCATTATAAATGTATATTTCTTTAGTGTAAGCTACTTTTGTTTCTCTTCTTTGTCTCTGGATGACTTTAACAATGAATTTGTCAGTGGTGGGCCATAGGGGTCTGCAAGGCCTTCTCTGCTGGCCTGAAAGATATCTAAATCATGTGATGTTAATTATATTTTATCCATGAATGCTTAGTAAGCATGGGAGCGCCGCAGGGACCGTGCTCTCTCTCCGGTTCTATTCACCCTGTATACGTCGGACTTTCAGTACAACTCTGAGTCCTCTCACGTACAGAGGTTTGCTAATGGTACTGCTATCGTGGGATGTTTCAGAAGGGAGCAGGAGGAGGAGTACAGGAAATTGATCCAGGACTTTGTCCAATGGAGCGACGCTAACCACCTACACTTGAACACCACCAAGACCAGGGAGAGGGTGGTGGACTTCAGGAGGACTAGACCTCACCCAGAACCTGTAACTATCAAAGGAGAATGTGTAGAGTTTGTCCAGACCTACAAATACCTGGGTGTGCAGCTGGACAATAAACTGGACTGGCAACACAGAAGCTCTGTGCAGGAAAGGACAAAGCCGACTGTACTTCCTCAGAAGGCTGGCGTCCTTCAACATCTGCAAAAAGCTCCTGGAAATGTTCTATGAGATTGTTGTGGCAAGCTCCCTCTTCCATGCGGCAGTGTGTTGGGGAGGCAGCACTAAAAAGAAGGATGCTTCTCGTTTTAATAAACTGGTGAGGAAGGCGGGCTCTGTTGTGGGCACAGAGCTGGACAGCCTGACAACAGTAGCTGAGAGACGGGCACTGAAAAAGCTGCGGTCAATCATGGACAATTCATCATATCCACTACACAGCATCCTCTCCAAACAGAAGAGCAGCTTCAGCGACAGACTGCTGTCACAGTCTATCTATCTATCTAAATAATTCCAAATTGTCAGGTTACTTTCATTGCTTTTCCCCTGGTTACGCTGCTTCTAGATGTACGCTTTTATATCCAAGCAGTTATGCAATCGCATTTCAACCATTGCTTATTGCCAGGGTCAGAAATATACCTGTAGGCAATGTTTCCTCTAATTTTCCTTACAGGTCTGAGCGTTCAGACAAAGTCGGTGAGCAGCGCTTGAAACAACAGTGAGCAACAGCAATCCCAAGTGTGGCAACTAAGTCATTATCAAACATGCCCAAAACTTGACATCACGTTACATTTTCCGGAGTTTCTGGCAATGCAAAAAAAAAAATCACTTTTGAATGAATTGACTAATATATCATTGCAAAGGTTTTACAGCCTACAAACGTCATTTGTTTTTACAACAAAGATATCCATTTCTTTTTATTTCCCGATATATTTTGTCGCATAATATTAACATTTTTGGGGGCTTATTTAGTCGGTTGTAAGATACAGAACTGTACTTAATCACATTTTTGAGTGGACGTACAATGTTGGCAACAAGATTCACTTGAATGCAACACAAACTTTTTCTTCTTTTTTCTGTGTTTTTTTCTACTTTTTTTTTAAACTCCTTTAAAAAAATCTCATTGTGTTTATTTTTTCCGAGCTGTTACATTTTTCTTTTTGTCCTCTATTTACTTTTGTCCTACGTTTCTTTCTTTTCTTTTTTCTGGCTTTTTTCTGACTTTTTCCTTCTTTTTTCTCTTCCTTTTGTTTCTTTTTTTTCTCAACTTTTCACTACTTTTTCCTTTTGGCATTTTTTTCTTTTTTGTTCTATTCCCCCCTTCCTTTAAGTCATTTTGTGCATAATTTTACATTATATTTGGTCATGTTGGGATGAAAGAAGCACAAAAAAAATGAAAGGAAGAAAGAGAGAAAAGGGAGAAAAGACAGAGAGAAAGGCAGAAAAGAGAGAAAGAGAACGAGAGAGAGAGAACGAGCGAGTGAGTTGTCTGTCCCCGTGTGCCCTGCGATTGGCTGGCAACCAGTTCAGGGTGTCCCCTGCCCACTGCCCGGAGATGGCTGGGATGGGCTCCAGCCCCCCTGCGACCCTAATGAGGATAAGCGGTACGGCTGATGAGAGAGACTATAAAAGATTTTATATGACTGACTCATAATGCAATGAAGATTTTCACTGAGTAGGCTTTAGTTCAATGACAGGTCAGGCTGTTCCAAATGCAGAATAATTTGTCTAGTTCTGTTGATAACGGGACTCTGACGGAGGACGGCAAGCGTTGTTTTGAGAACAAGGCTCTGTGTTGTTTTTAGTACCCCAGACATGGGGACACTCGTCGACGAGATGGTGAAGCCCACGGGGCTTCTTTGGCACGCCCATGGAAGGAGCCGGCACACCATTATGCAGGGAGAAGATGGCCAAGAAGAAAAAGCTAAAGGACTTCAGAAGAAGGCTCCCCACAGACTCAAACGGCGCCAATTCGGCCGTTTTCGATGGAGTAAACTTAGTTAAATGAAATGATCTGCATTTATATAACGCTTTTTCAAGTCAAGACTTCCCAAAGCGCTTTACAGTGTGCTTCACATTTCCCAATAGCAGCCGTGCAGCCATGTAAGGCACTAACCTGCTTATTGGGGGCATTAGGGGTTCAGTGTCTTACCCAAGGACACTTCGACATGTAACAAGGAGGAGCCGGGAATCGATCCCAAGACGGGCTCTCTACCTCCTGAGCCACTGCCGCCCTGCCCCGTGCGAAAATGTCGGCTCCCTGTTCATCTTTTCCCTCAAGAAACGAGTGCGCATAAATTGTTGGAATGCAGGTTGTGTTTGGTTAATGGAGTCAGATAACTAATTCGAACAATTCAGTAAACGGTAGAAATAAAAACAATAATGAGTATAAAAACGGGTACAATTTACCTGCAAATGGATGAGTCACAACATTAGCTTTCTGCTGGCTTTGATCTCTTTGATCTCTACAAGGGGAATTCATATTTTAGTAAAACAGAAACAAAACGAAAATAAACCTAATATTGTCTAATTGAAGACTTATATTTTGGTCTCCAGAATATTCTACCAGTAAAAACGTCTCGAGAAGCAGTTCATCTCCAGCCTCTTAATTTACCAACACTCTCCTCACCTGAAATTTAGCAAACTAGCGAAGGACAAGATCAAAATCCACGATACTTCTTCAAAACTCAAAATTGTTCATGAACCAATTGACACTACAGGTGTAACCGCGGTGTACCTGTCCCATCAAAGATCCACATTCACGCTGGACTGAGGTTTTTATTACAGTTTCTGCAAATGAAATGAGTCACAACACGTGCTTAGCTTCTCTGCTGGCTTGGATCTCTTTGATCTCGTTGGCAGCTCTCTCTGTAGACTGCTCAAAGCATCTCAAAGAGCTTTCTTTTCAATTGGCATGAAATACATTTTAGAATATCACAATACATTTTTACATCCATTTTAACAAGATACTTTTAACAAGAGATCGTGTATTGTGTTTTTTTTAACGTTTACAATGAAAGCAACATATTTTTTTTCTTTAGTCTGAATTTTAACCAACATCATCCTTCTTTAAATATATGAGAAAATAGAAATAAGAACAATAATGAGTATAAAAACGGGTGCAATTTACCTGTAAATGAAATGAGTCACAACACGTGATTAGCTTCTCTGCTGGTTTTGATCTCTTTGAGCTCTACAAGGGGAATTAACATCTTAGCACAACAGAAACAAAACGAAAATGATTCCTAACAGCTTAACAATATCAATCGCATTGCTGTGCATGTTGAGAGATTTGTCAGCTGTGGTTATAATGTTTAAAATTAACTTAATAACCAAAAGATGTGTCTTACCGTTGGCAGCTCACTCTGTAGACTGCCAACAAACCCTGCTTTCCGGTCACATGTCAAAAGCCAAAACAAACCCTACCCCATACCAGCAGGTGGCACTGTTGGACTCACCATTGCAGGACACTTACACAAAAACTATACAACATAATTCAACAGGAATTTCAATAAAACAAAAGTTATTATTACACCCGTTACACACGCACCATATTGTAAACCACGGTGGCAACGTAAAATGGCGGCTCTCTGATTTCAATGAAGCTAGGTCTCCATTTTGGTAGTCACGTGACCGGATGTGACACCCCTTGGACACCGTGTATTGTATATACTGATCCTCACTATTGATTTAAGTTGATTGTAAGTATTACTTTTTGGTTGTAGTAGTTTTTCTAAATAATGTATGACAGCAATACGTTGTGATGCACACAGAATATGTATATGTAATACGATCTCGTTTACATTTACCTGCAGGGAATTTGTCACTCATTAGCTTACATTGACATCTGCTACCAGTGACCGAGACGATCTGAACTCGAGCCAACATGGGCTGGACGAAAAGTCTATTAATTTGTACTAAACTTTTGTTTTCGGATGACTACAGATCACCAAAAGGCAGGCTGGCAACATTAGACCACTGTAGTACTAATAGCAAGCTAGTTGCTAACGCTGTTGTGGTATTCGTCATAGTTTGGCTGTGAGTAAACAAGTGTAGCGTTGTGTTCATATTTCGTAAGGTTTATTATTTCTTAATAAAGGGAATTGCAATCACTAATAAGGGTAGCTACACGTGCCACACTAATAACTCACTTTTTGGACAAATTGAGATTTTCCCCTAAATCAGCTTCCCATAGAAAGCTGCACAAGTGCCTATGTCAGTCATGCAATACTGCAAAAGCAACAGCTTATATATATATTTTTTGAACAAATTTATTGACACTAATAACAGAAAACAAACAGTGCGAGGTTTGAACAACCCCTCTTGACAATCTCAACAGCAATCAAGCACATTCACAATATTATATTTCAATATGACGTTTAACAGCAAACACAATGTGAGGTTTGAACAACCATCTTAACAGCCAAGCATATGCGTTTTAACATTTTTCCAGACATTTTCAACATCAATTAAACAATTTCAGAGTTATTATCTTTTAACAGTAGTTAACCAACGTGTAAAGGGCAATAGATAGATAGATACTTTATTCATCCCCGAAGGGAAATTCACATTTCCAGCAGCATCCCTGAGCTGAGAACAATACAATAATAAAGCAAAAAGAATACAATACACAAATACCCAGTGTGACGTGCAAATGCCCACTGTAGCGTGTTACATAGAATAACTAAATAGTGCTACACAGAATACATATTGCAATAAGATTCGGTAATATGCAATGTAGGTGGTGTGGTTTACTGTGGGCTTTTACTCTGCCGGGTAGAGTTAAAGAGCCTCATGGCATGAGGAAGAAAAGATCTCTTCTGTCTGTCCGTAGTACAAGACAGTGACAGCAGTCTGTATTGTGCAAGGGCATAGCTCTGCCATCCCACCCTCCCAAGCAGCATCCTCCAGTCCTCTGTGTGGGTCCTCTCCCTTCTTACTTCTACTTTCCACAACCAGGCCGTTGCTGCCGGGACCCCCACAGTGTAGCTCCGTTTCCCCCCTCATGCCTAACTTGATCTAGATTTTCTTTAGAATCTCTTTTTACTAAAAAGACTCCAGGCAATTGTGTTATTAGTGTGATGACATACTGTGGTTGAAATCATCCTCTTATTCATTAACAAGCTTGAGTCAAGTCATGTTTATTTGCATAGCCCTTGATCACAAAGAGTCTCAAAGGGCTGCACAGATCAATGACATAGCTGTCATGCACTTTCTGGACAAATTTCAACATATTACCTATGTTTTCTAACTATGTTTTGTGTATTGTTACCCAAATCTAAATCGATTTCACCATGGTCATCCTTGTAGAGGGATTGCCACTTTTGAGGCCCCTTTCAAGGTTTCCCTTCCGTCATGCTGAGGTTTTGAGTTTTTCCTTGCCCGCTTGTTGGTTTAAGATCAGGCGATGGTGTCATTTTAATCCTGTGCAGTCCTTTGAGACTGTATGTATGTAACATCCTACATGCCCACATTTCTTGTGTGAATATTGTGTAAATTATAACCTTTATCTTCTTTGTTCCTTTATATTCTTTATTTTCTTTTATCCTCACTGCTAAATGTGAACCGGGAGTGCCACGTCCAATTTCGTTGTTACAATACGTTCAACCCATTTTGTAACAATGACAATAACGGTATATTCTATTCTATTCTATCTTGTGCTTAAGACTGTCACAAATAAACTTGACTTGACTCGCTATCCACTACAATGCGTATATTTGCAGTTTGAATTTGGTGATTAAAGCCAGTGATTGTTTTAATTTCCATTTATTTGCGTTTGGAGTTTCACATTACTTGGGATTCTTGAGCTACTGAGTTCTCATATCATGTATTTTTTTCCTGGGCAGAAATGAATTTGTGTCTGCAAGGGGAGGAGGACTTCTATCAGTGCTGTCAGGTTTTTCTGAAACTGTCCAATCGATTAAGAGATGGCTGGAGTTGGGAGTCTGTACAGGTGAGGGCATTTTGACATATTAAACAAACTATAACAAAGATATTTGAAAGTTTTACTGAATAGCATCTCTGTTATTAGGGCTCGAAGGAGGGCTACCTGAGAAAAACAGCTCTGAGGTCAGTTTTCGTCAATTCCAGGACTTCTTGGAGCTCCTCTTGTGACTTGAAGTCTCAGATTTGTTGCCACACCACATGTGATCAACAAGAACAGGTAAAAAGATAGACTGAAACTTTTAACGGAATTACTCTAATTTCAAAACTAGAAAATGCACCTGTTTAAAAGGTTAAGTCAAGTCATGTTTATTTGTGACGCCCTTAATCACAAAGAGTCTCAAAGGGCTGCACAGATCAAAGACTATTGCAAACTACAGACCATTATGACACCATCCCCTCATCTAAAACCTAAATGAGGGCTAATAATACACATATTATCAACATAAAATATAGGTTATTCATATGCTATAGAGGAGAAGTGTTATTTTAGATTAGATTTAAACATTTCCACTGAGGTCGCAGATCGAATCTCAGGGGGAAGAGCATTCCACAGCACCAAGGCACCCAATGGAAAACACTGTCGGATTTCTTCATGGCTCTTGGGATCACTAGTAGACCAGCGTTTTCAGAGCTAAGGCTCCGGACCGGAACATACGGGGAAATTACATCTGAAAGATATGAGGGAGCGAGTCCATGCGTGATTTTGTATACTACCAACAGAACCTTCAAATCACATCTTAAGCTAACAGGGAGCCAATGCAGGTTAGCTAAAATCGGGGGAATGTGATCAAACTTTCTTGTCTTAGTTAAAAGCCTAGCTGCCGCATTTTGTACCAGCTGAAGGCTCTTGATTTTGGACTTTGGGAAACCGGAGAGTAGTGCATTACAGTCATTGAGACGGGAAGTAACAAACACGTGAATTATAATCTCCGCATCAGACAGCATAGGGCGAATTTCAGCAATGTTGCGAAGATGAAAAAAAGCTGTTCTAGTAATATTCTTCACGTGTGTTTGAAAGGCCGGATCGGGGTCAAATATGACACCTACATTTTTAACTGGGTCACTCTGGGTGATCTTACATTTGTCAATGTTCAAAGTAGTTTTTGAGAACAAGTCACGGCATTTAGATGGACCAAACACTAACATTTTGGTCTTTTCAGAGTTATGGCGCAAGAAGTTGAGTGACATCCATTCTTTTATCTCAGTGAGGCAGGCCTCCAAATTTCCACAGTTTAGTGTGGCAGATTCCTCCATCAGAAGATTTAGTTGAGTGTCATCTGCGTAGCAATGGAAACTGATACTATACTTGCGAATGATATCACCTCACGGAAGCATGTAAATGCTGAAAAGAAGGGGGCCAAGTACTGAACCCTGTGGAACACCACAGGTAACACTAAATGTCATTTCACCTCAGGTCATAAGACACTAAAACAAACATTTGCCATGTGGTTGGGGTTAGGATACCTAAACTCACGCCTCATTTTCCTGCCCCTTATTTCTAACACTGAATTACGATTGTGGATAACAGACAAATAACCAGCTACACAGACTATTCTTTTCTTGCAGGGCATTGCAGCTGATGAATTGGATGTATATGTTCAAGATAATAATTTAAAGCATGAATATGAAGATGCAGAGTCCAGAGGCAACAGCCTTGTGCTTCAATATGAATATCACATCCTGTACTCCTGCAGCTACAATACTCCTGTCCTCTACTTCAGAGCCTCCACTTTAGGTGAGTTTTGTTTTTCTCTTTTTTTTTCACTAACTGGGTGCGCTGTTAGATTTCTATGCTCACATCCTGACAATTAACCAACAGAGCGAGGAGAATAAACCAAGTTGGAGGACATTGCGGGTTGTAAATGCTCATTTCAAGTTTGGTTTTAGTTCTTGAGAGTGACCTCATGCTGGTCCTTGCAGGCTTTTTCCGATTTTTTTTTTTTTAGTGTAGCATGAAAATGGTGGAATTAAGAAGTAGCTTACTTGAGGTACAGTCCAAATGCCAACCCAAACCCCAAGAAGTTTGAAAAAAGAGGTAATCTAGGAAATGCACATACTTGCACGCGCATCATGAATGAGCTGACTGAGGCTGCAATAATGACACAAGCCAGGAGATGGCGGCTGCAGGTAAAAGAGTTCCAAATTCTGTCAAGGCATATTTTTAATAGCCCTTAATCGCAAGAGGTCTCAAAGGGCTGTACAGACTATTATTATGCCATCCCCTGATCTAAAACCTACATGAAGGCAAGGAAAACCTCAAAATCCTCAGCATGAGGAGAAAAAAGACACCTTCAGAAGGGACCACACGTGAGGTAGTCCTCCTTCCAGGATGACCAAGCTGCAATAGATCTTTTAAGGGCGTTAACAAACAATACACATCATCGATCTGAAATATAGGTCATTCATAAGCTATATAATAGAAGTGTGTTCAAGCCTAGATTCAAACTATTCCACTGAGGTTGCAGATCAAATCTTAGAGCATTCCACAGCACAGAGGACCAAATGAAGAACAAACCTGTGGATTTCTTCTAGGCTCTTGGGATCACGAGTAGACCCACATTTTCTCCGAGCAGTAAGATTAAATCTGAATTATATGAGGGGGCTAGTCCTTGCACAATTCTGTATCATACCAACAGAACCTTAAAATTACAGCTTAAACTGACAGGGAGCCAAGGTAATGTGATCAAACTGTCTCTTCTTAATTAAGCATTTTGTAAATGAAATGAATAAAATGATCGGCATTTATATAGCGCTTTTCAAGTCAAGACTTCCCAAAGCGCTTTACAGTGTGCTTCACATTTCCCAATAGCAGCCGTGCAGCCATGTAAGGCGCTAACCTGCTAATTGGGGGTATTAAGGGTTCAGTGTCTTGCCCAAGGACACTTCGACATGTAACACGGAGGAGCCGGGATTCGAACTGCGATCTCTTGATCCCAAGACAAGCGCTCTACCTCCTGAGCCACTGTCGCCCCACCAGCTTCAAGCTTTTAATCCTAGACTTCGGGAGACCAGAGAGTAGTACATTACAATAGAGACTAGGGGTACTCCTTTAGATAAATCCATAAAATGGATTGGTCCACTTATCTCGATCCGGGTTTGTTTTTATTTTGGACCCAACCATTTTTACTGTCTAAAATTTTCAAAGAGCTTATTTGTTTTCTTGAATATTTGTGTTCATAGATGGGAGAAGTCTTTTTATGGACGAAGTGTGGAGTTGTGTTCATCCAAACTTCAAATTACGACTGCAACACAGTCCGTTGACAACCATAACACAACAGGTAGTGCAAAGACCCAGCGCTACTTCGCATTTCAGTTCTTGCTGGTTCACTCCTTCACGGATTTTTCATTGAATTGAATTGTATTTATTGTCATTGATATCAACGGATTGTGCATTGTGTTCCTGATAGACAGCAGGGACGGATTAGGACACTCGGTGTTGGGTGGGTGTGACTGTCTCTTGTGTGCGACTGTGATAGGCTGACAGTCAAATAGCCGGTTTGGGCATGCGTAGTCAACGTCTCCGAATCGAAACAAACTGGGAAGGACAGCGTTAACTTTTAGCGGCTCGATACATTGTAAAAAAATTCATCAATTGAATCAGACTCCAGGGGGTGCTCCGTGGATTGTTAATGCGTCTGAGAATTTACTGAGGCGGCATCAGTAGGGAAAGCAATAACCTGGCTGCAGGTCTGGCCTACCGCTTAGTCAAGTCAAGTCATGTTTATTTCTATAGCCACAAAGAGTCTCAAAGGGCTGCACAGATCAAAGACTATTGCAAAATTCAGACTATTATGACACCATCCCCTTTTATTGTCAACATACAATATAGGTTATTTATATGCTATAGAATAGAAGTTTGTTTTAAGCTTAGATTTAAACATTTCCACTGAGGTTGCAGATCGAATCTCAGGGGGAAGAGCATTCCACAGCACCGGGGCCCGGATGGAGAACGCTCTCGAACCTGCGGATTTCTTCTTGGCTCTTGGGATCACTAGTACACTAGCATTTTCAAAGTGAAGGCTCCGGACCTGAACATAGGGGGAAATTAAATCTGAAAGATATGAGGGAGCAAGTCCATGCATGATTTTGTATACTACCAACAGAAGCTTAAAATCACATCTTAAGCTAACAGGGAGCCAATGCAGGTTAGCTAAAATCGGGGTCATGTGATCAAACTTTCTTGTCTTGGTTTAAAACCTCGCTGCAGCATTTTATACCAGCTGAAGGCTCTTGATTTTGGACTTCGGGAGACCGGAGAGTAGTGCATTACAGTCATCGAGACGGGAGGTAACAAACGCGTGAATTATAATCCCCGCATCCGACTGAGACAGCATAGGGCGAATTTTAGCAATATTGCGAAGATGGATGAAAGCTCATCTCATCTCATCAGCTGTACCGCTTATCCTCATTAGGGTCGCGGGGGGGCTGGAGCCCATCTCAGCCATCCCCGGGCAGTGGGCAGGGGACACCCTGAACTGGTTGCCAGCCAATCGCTGGGCACACGGGGACAGACAACTCACTCGCTCATTCACACCTAGGGACAATTTGGACCGGCCAATTCACCTGAAATGCGTGGGAGGAAACCGGAGTGCCCGGAGGAAGCCCACGAAAGCACGGGGAGAACATACAAACTCCGCACAGGAAGTCTGGAGCTGGATTTGAACCCACGCAGGAGGTTCCCATGACATGAACTGTGCCGCACATGCGCTAACCACTGCGCCGCCGTGCTGCCCTGGATGAAAGCTATTCTAGTAATATTCTTCACGTGTGTTTGAAGGGAGCTAACAACATTTCAAACCATTCAACTGCAATTTTCTGTTGTGTGTTTTTATTTGTTGATCTATAGTTGTTATTTTGTAAGAGTCGTATACTCTCAGTCGGTAATCACGCATCTCCAGGTAAGTTTGCCCTTGGGGGCTTTTAGAGAGGTGCGCCACTATTTTCAGATTTTCACTTTTGGTGGGTGGTTCTGCTCCCCCAATAACTGGATCTATATCAATTGGGTGCTTTGCTTGTGTGTCTCAGGAGCATCCACTGCTGGGACAGCCTTTCTTCATGCTTCATCCATGTAAAACAGAAGATTTTATGAAACCGGTGCTGCAGTTACAGATGGAGCAACACAGGTAAAATGAACTTGTTTATAAATTGATGAGTTCAGGTCAAAATATTACGTGTACTATAATATGTAACACCAGAGTGTTCAAATTCCAGTGATTCCATACAACACTACCGTAAATTCCGTACTATAGAGCGCACCTGATTATAAGCCGCACCCACCACATTTTAAGAGGAAAACCGATTTTGTACTTACACAAGCCGCACCTGTATATAAGCCGCATGCGCCCACATTAAAAAATGTAACACAAACATAAACCAAACCCGACTTTAAATCCCGCGATTGAAACTGAATGTCCTCATCACTTGAATAGCCACATCACTGAATTAGCCGCAGGGTTGAAAGTTTGGGAAAAAAGTTGCGCCTTATAGTCCGGAATTTACGGTAGATACATTCCATTTTTATGTTTAAATACACTGCAATTCGTGGTCACATATTTTCAGTTTCAACACATTTGTGTGTGTTTAATGCACATGTAGGAAGGCGAACTACATTTTGACATGGCTCAGCGTGGTCGGACCCCTGGTAGGCTTGGATGTTTCTCTGAATTACTCCACCCTCCAGCCTCATCCTGCTGAGAAGAGGAATTCCATTGACTCTTGTTCACATTCTTGAGAGTAGAGATCCATTAAGAAGTGACCGCACAATGTTTGTGTACCCCGTTTTATTATGTGGGTTGTTGGTTTGACAAATGACTTGTTGTATTTCAAACGTGTCAATTCTGGAGTTTGAAGGAAACCGAAGGAAACCTTTAGTCAGCCAGTATAAACCATAAACATGATATATACAAGAAATTATTTGACACGCGAACCCTAAATAATGATAAATAGATGTAAAAAGAATAAAGTAATGAAGATATTGTAGTGCATAATACAAGGTATTTATATCGAATAGTTTGAAAAAAAAAAAGGATATGTAAATAGCAAGACTAGAGTAGAATAGGTTGGAAGAACATCGTTCGCATAATAATGCTATACATAATCTAACCTACCGTAAATTCCTGATTATAAGCCGCACCCACCACATTTTAAGAGGATAACCGCTTTTGTACTTACACAAGCCGCACCTATATATAAGCCACTTGTGCCCACATTAAAACATGTAACACAATCACAAAATTAACCCAAACCCTACTTTGAGTCCCGCAATTTTAACTGAAAATAAAGTTACAGTTCTAAAACCACAGCCGGCAAAATCAACGGAAGATGATACCAGTAGTTAAGATTTGATGCAGACCTGCAGAGTCCAAGTGCCCGTTGAAACTAATCCAAGGAAAAAAAAAGTCTATATTTCCAAAGGTAAGGGTGGGAAAAATATATATCTACTATTGTCTGCCGTGTCCACAAACACTCACCTTTACTGGTCCCCACTTCCCGTCATCCCCCGCGTCTGTTACGCCCCTTCTTTTTAATTGGTCAGCGTAAGACTTATCAGAATAAGTGTCCAAAATAAATGCATGACAAAAATATACAGTTGCAAATACATACTATACATGGGTTACACATATTTACAAAGAAAGACGGTACACCGAGAGAGTTTTCAAAGCTTTAATAATAATATTATAGCTTTCATTCCAAACCGTGCCTGTGAAGGGTAGCAAAACGCTACTAACAACACGCTCGCAATACAGTTAACGGGTCTGTTAAAAACAACATACCGTAAATGTCGAAATCAAGGTAAACCGTTCTCATCTTCCTCCCTATAACTGACGTCATCAAAGTTGTCTACCTTTAGTATGGGAAAGAGGCTTAGTCATATAGACGTCGTCCCACGCTCCCTTATTCAAAAACACGCTAGCAACACGCTCGCAAACTTGCGTGCAGTAGCTCTGTTTCCTTCTTTATCGGACTGCTCGATTGCGTTTAGCTTGTAAGCTGCGTCATGTGCCTTGAACTCGCTGACGGCTGTTGGAAAAATGACATAAATTGGCCGCATCACTGAATAAGCCGCAGGGTTGAACGTTTTGGTAAAAAGTAGCTGCTTATAGTCCGGAATTTACGGTAATCATTTCTCGTTGAACATGCGAATAGCGGAAGGGTAAAAACTCTCTTTAAGACGTGTCGTCTTTCTCCTAATGGAGCGAAGACGGCGACCTGACGGCGGGTAATCAAAGTACCTGTGAGCACGGTGATTGGGATTGTCCATCATTTTTAGTGTCCGTTTTGTAGTTCGTTCGATGTAGATATTTTGCAGGGACGGGAGGCCAGTACCTATTATTTCCTCTGCCGTCCTCACTACTGATTCCATCTTTGACAATTCTTTCTGATTGACGCGACCAAACCAAACTGTGATTGACCTAGTTAAAACGGATTCAATGATAGCATGATAAAAATCAACTAGAATGAATTGACGGACTCCGAATGAGTTGAGTTGACGAAGGAAGTAGAGCCTTTGTCTGGCTGACTTTAGAATATCAATAGCATGACAGTCCATGTGAGGTCAGCTGACAAGTAAGTACCTAGAAACTTGAATGGAGCCCCCCCCATAGTACCAAGTAAAAAATGACAGATGTATCTCTGAGTTAATAACTTTATGCTAACTCATAATGCTAACAACTCAACGCTACCGGTTTTCTATACCAGCTCAGTAGCCTAGATGGTAAGGCGCCCGCTTTGAGACTGGGAGGTCGGTGGTTCGCGCCCCGGCCGAGTCATTCCTAAGACTTAAAAAGTGGTCGGCGGCGCCCTCTGTTGGCTGCGGCTGCATCGGCTCGCTACAACGGGTCAGGTGCAATCGACATTTCGTTCTGTGTACATTGTTACACAGAATGACAATACATGGAAATTATTATTATATTATTATTTCTACCAACATGTGCCAGATCCATCACAACTCTTATAGTTGCCGCGGGAATTGTCTAGTATTATTACTATTGTTGTTATGATCATTTGTGTATTTAATAGGGAAGATGAAGGGGTAGGGAAAATAAGCATCTGCTTCTTACTACCCCTTCTCCAACATGTTATGTAACATTATTTGGTTGTTGAGATAGTTTTTGTTCTGTTTTTATTTTAATGTTCGAAATAAAGTTTTCATTCATTTATTCATTCACATCAACAAATTCATTTTGGCTGCACATCGCTAAAGAAATCGCTTAAATGGAATCTTATTAAACAATGTATGTCAACTGTTGAGACACTGTATGATGAAAACCCACACAACAAACTGTAAACTCCCCAAAACCCCAGTCAAGCACATCAACACTAACTGTAGGTGAGAGAAAGAAATTTAAGTTGTATTTTAATTTCAATATGGAAGAAAATACAGGGAATAAACATGCCAGAACGTCACACAGTGAAATAAAAAGTGCGGGTTTTCGTGTTTGTGAAAATTTGTCTTAAAATATATAATATGGCTTTCTCCCCCCAAAAAATCTAAATATTTTGCTTTCCTGGCTCTTTGAGTCAAACGTGTTCCTGCGGTTAGCGCTTGTGCGGCACAGTTCATGTCATGGGAATCTGTCGTGGGTTCAAATCCAGCTCCAGACTTCCTGTGCGGAGTTTGTATGTTCTCCCCGTGCTTGCGTGGGTTTCCTCCAGCCACTCTGGTTTCCTCCCACCTTCCAAAAACATGCGTTTCAGGTGAATTGGCCGGTCCAAATTGTCCCTAGGTGTGAATGAGCGAATGAGTTGTCTGTCCCCGTGTGCCCTGCGATTGGCTGGCAACCAGTTCAGGGTGTCCCCTGCCCACTGCCTGGAGATGGCTGGGATGGGCTCCAGCCCCCCTGCGACCCTAATGAGGATAAGCGGTACGGCTAATGAGATGAGACGTATTGAAAAGAAATTGCTTTCCCTATTTGCTTTAACTTAAGAATTGAAAACTCCACTTGTCGTGGACGGTAGAGGGCACTCGCGTACCAGTTAGCTCAATTTGAGTGAATTACTAATTATATTTGTAGTGCTCGGTTGTGACCGTTAGATGGTGCTGGTTATCTCTTTAATCATACAAAAACATCAACCCATCAAGTCAAGCGGGAAAATATTTTGACACGCTTCATTAGAACAACAATATGTTCAGGCCGAATCAATTTTGAGGGGAAAATGTACACTAATTCACTAAGGTTTTCAAGAAAAGAGGGTAGAGTAATATATAATAATTGTTTATGATTTAGCCATTTGAGACTTCTTGTAATTTAAGGGTTATACAAATAGAATATAGGATAGAATATACCTTTATTGTCATTGATAAAGGAACAGAGAAGATAAGGTTATAAAACAAGGAGGATAAGGTTATAGTTATAATTTACACCATATTTACACAATAAATGTCGGCATGTAGGATGTTACATACAGTTTGGTATTGTAAGGGTTTGTGCAATATGTATTTGTTACAAAAATAGTTATCATAATGCAAAAAATAGTCAACATATGCATTTAGTGCAAAAAAAATAGTCAACATTGTGCAAGGTGAGCAGTAAACATAGTGCAGTCAACATTGTGCAAGAAACACAGACATGAGTACCATTTTACGTTCGTATAAGGTAGTGTGTTTGCAAGAGTTTTTCAGTTTTTTGTGCGGTGTGTGTTTAGGGTGTTAATGGCTCTGGGGAAGAAACTGTCTCTGAGTCTGTTTTTGTTTTGTGTGACCTGTAGCGCTTGCCGGAAGGCAGCAGGTCGAAGAGATGGTGCCCTGGGTGAGAAAAGTCCTTGATGATGTTTTCTGTTCTACTGAGGTAGCAAGAGCAGGCAATGTCCTCCAGACTGGGCAGAGAGCAACCAACGATTTTCTGGGCTGTTTTGATGACCCTCTGGAGCGTTTTCCTGTCTGCTGCTGTTGTTGTTGTTGTTGAGTCACTCAAGGCGCCTAAGGATAATCCTTAGTAGCGCTAGACTCTCTTGTGTGAGGCTCAGTAATTCTCCGAAGGAGAATCCCAGCTGGCGGTGGTATCGGGCAGACTGGAGTGCAGGGCACCGTAGCCAGAGATGCTCGGCCGATTCTTCGTCCTCACCGCAGAGACGGCACAGATCGTCTTCGCATTTCCCCGTCAAATGCTGCCATCTTCGGAGGGAAGGGTGATGACCGGACCGGAATCGTATAAGATCGACAAGGTCTTTCTTTGAGAGCTGGGATTCTTTCTCCGGGTTGTGGTGGGCACCCAGCATTTGACACCGTAAAGGCAGTACGTTAGAATGCTCTCCACTGTGGCTTTGTAAAAGGACACCTGCAGCTGCTGTTTTAGATGATTTTTCCTGAGCACTCTCAGGAAATGCAGTCGCTGTTGGGCCTTCCCTACCACCGCTCTGGTGTTTGCAGACCAGGAGAGGTCGTCGGAGATGTGCACATCCAGAAATTTGAAGGAGTGGACTCTCTCTACACAGTGTCCTTTTATGATGAGTGGTGCTGGATTCCTGCCATTCCTTAAACATAACTATTATAAAACGACACCTTAAATGTGTCAGATCTGTCCTATAATTTTGATGCTGAGTGCAACCTCATCACATAACCCCAAATACCTGAAGAACATGTACCAACAGGTCCAAACAATTGCTAAATGAACTATTGTTTGAGGGAGTCAAGTTCGTGTAGAATAAAGTGTGATATTTCTATGAGAAAAAATGAATAAGAAATAGAAAATAAACCAGGAACCAGGGATTTTGATGCAACCTCGAAGGTTTCCCTATTTGATTGAAACCATGACGAAGAACCACATCTTTTAGTGAGCACCTTCTTTAGTCATCAATAAAGCTGGCTAAAAATATTTCCCTAATGATGAAATTATGCCAAAGAAAGACAAACTCCATCTAAATTGGAGCTATTTGATTTTTAAAAACAGAAATATTTCTAGGAATTACTCTATATGACATCGCTGTTTTCCATCTACCATCAGATTTACTCATCTTCCTTCATGCAAAATCTGCTACAAGCCACGTGAACTCCTCTTTCCACGATGCTTTTAATGTACGTTTACCTTTTGTAGCGTCATGAATTTCGTTAGCTTCTTTTGAATCTTTCTTCTGTAGCTGAGGTTTTGGCTTGATTCCTAACCACTTATCCATTTCTCTTGTGTTTTCTGATAATGAGTTTTGGTGTTTACAGTGTCTGAAACTCATGACAAAAAGTTACCGGACACCAGGGCAGCCAAATCTGAAAAGTTGCCTGCCCCATTTTTCCCAACGTGAAACACAATAAGACGACTAGTTACAAAAAAAAAAAAAACATTGTCGCAAAGTATGAAGGACCGATGATCAGAATGTATAACAGAACAACACTTTAAAATTAAGTTTATTGTAAATCTACTTGTAACATTTATTGCATGTATATGACATCACTGTTTTCCATCTGCCATTAATATGTACCTGTATTTACTAATTTTCATTTATGCAATGTTTGCGTTGCGTTGTCTGCTACAAGCCACGCAAACTCCTCTTTCCACGATGCTTTTAATGTACGTTTACGTTTTGGAGCGTCATGAATTTCGTTAGCTTCTTTTGAATCTTTCTTCTGGGGATGAGGTTTTGTCTTGATTCCTGGTAAGGATATGTCAGAGCAGGGGTAGAGAACCTATGGCTCGGGAGCCATATATGGCTCTTTTCATGAGTACATGTGGCTCCAAGATAAAATGTAACAATTGCACATCTCTCTTTGGCGTTCTAAAGTCAAGTGATTTCATCCCGATTTTGGTCCATATAAAGCCGAAGCAACTTAATGCACAAGTTCGATAAGAAACCATTTCAACTGATAAATAAAAACGTTAGCAAACGACTTTGATTGGGTGAGCAGTACAGGTGGGCGGATCCCTGCACACAGCGCAAGGCACTTCTATCTCTCTCTCTCGCTCAGTGCAGTCTACACCCAAAGTGAATATGACGATATGCTTATCCTTTGCAGTCATTTGTGACATTTTTACAAAAGAACTTTGCATGCGCATTGTTTTGAAACTGTTATTAAGGACACATTTAATGGAAAAAAATTCTTCTTAACTGAAGATGGAAAACAAATTGTAAATGGCATATTGACATTGATTTGGGACACAGGATTTGGCATGATTATCATTTCATACATTTGATTAAATCATCAAATGACACACAGTCAAATAAAATGTGCTGAAGAATTAGCTTTTGTCTAGAGAGCGTGTTTGGCAGTTTTTTTCAATTTTGTCTGAAAATATATGATGTGGCTCTCTCAATTTCTTTTAAAACATTTTTTGCTTTTATGGCTCTTTGGGTCAAAAAGGTTCCTGACCCCTGTGTCAGAGTGTGCAGTTTCCTTATGTGTGAGAAGATAAGCAGGACATTGTGGTTCAGCCTTTAAGCATATTTATTCCTCAACAGCAAGCAAACAACAACAGGGCGATCAACAATTACTGGGAGGTCGGTGGTTCGCGCCCCGGCCGAGTCATTCCTAAGACTTAAAAAGTGGTCGGCGGCGCCCTCTGTTGGCTGCGGCTGCATCGGCTCGCTACAACGGGTCAGGTGCAATCGACATTTCGTTCTGTGTACATTGTTACACAGAATGACAATACAAGGAAATTATTATTATTATTATTATTATAATTAGCAAAACGAAAAATGGCGCGTGCGTAATGACATCACACAATGGAAAACGTCTTATTGCAATACCACGAGTAAGAGCGCCATTAAATTGACAAATCCTAACAATTCCTAACCACTTCTTCATTTTTCCTGTGTTCTCTGTGCGTCTACTTTGAAAAATGATATGCAAATGCACGACCTTATAACGCTCAGGAAAATCCGAAAGCAGAAAGTTATTCGACGCAGGCTTCTGATTGGCTGCCGAGTTTGCATATTGGCAATAGAACCAAATTTCCAAACCAAATGAAGATTTCAAAATCGGAATAAAGCGAACGTTTGATTTGAAAAAAAATCTTTCCTTTTTTTTTTTTCTTCCTTTCTTGAAAAAGTTGTCGGCCACCCGAGGGAAGACGTTTTGTAAGTTGTACGCCCGACATAAAAGATGCACGCCCCGGGCGTCCGGGCAGACATTGTTTCAGACACAGGTTATCAATAAAGCTGGCTAAAAAATCTTCCTTAATTATGAAACAGTGCCAAAGAAAGACAAACTTCGTCTAAATTGGAGCTATTTGATTTTTAACTATTTCTAGTAATTCCTCTTGTGCAATGATTGATATGAATTTCCTTGAAAGCTTAGTTGGGAGGACAGTAATGACCTCCAAAACAGCGTTCATTTGAGCTGTGAAAAGTGATGGGTCCCGGGGACTCGCATGCTCGAAAATCTATGGGTCCCAACAGAGAGCTATGGGTCCCCAAAATTTAGTGTTATGGAGGGTGACATTGTAAATCGGCGACAAATATATCATATAAATCTATATATTCATGCAGTTTTAATCATCACAGTTAATTGGTAATACACAGCAGTTATCACATCAAATGTTTCAGTTCATATATTCTTCGTGGTTTGCTGTCCCGCCATAGTTGTAATGCCTTCTCAAGGTCCAATCCATTATCATCTTCCTCATGGCGTAACCAGGAATATAATTGAGACCATTTTGGCAGAAAAGTCCTTTTCTTGCTCGGAGTATTCTTTTGTTTATTTTCTTTCGTCGAATCGTTCGCTTCAAAACGCGTGTTTTCCTTGCCTTCGCGGTCTTCTAAAGAATTTCTCCGCCGTTTTTTCATGCCGGAATTATTGCCGTTGTTACCACTTTCTGTGTTGTTTCGACTTATTACTAACACTGAAGAAATTACCAATTTTTTGTTGATTTGCCCTTAACACCAACTTTTTTCGGAGGTATACTTCTCTTTCACTCGACGACCACCAAAACAAAGACGTCATCTCGAAACAACGAGATCTCATTTGCCGAGATCGGCGCGAGACCAAAACAACAATGGCGGATCTGCCTGACGAAAAGTTTGGAGTGCGGTAAATCTTTTTTTTTTAAAAATGTAATCGGGTAATAATGACAATTTGGTGTCAAAAACGTTGCATCCCAGGGACGCACGTTGATTTGAGACTATGCGTCCCCAGCAAAAATGATGCGTCTAGGACGCAGGGACGCGGGCAAACCAGAACACTGCCAAAATCATATAAACTCAATACAATGTGTGAGACAGCAGCTTTACTGCATTGACAGTGTTATTCTCATGAGTGGTGCGCTTAGCTTTCAATCACTATCTAATGACCCGTTTATACACCGGGTAACTTTCAGATTTTATCTGCTCTTCATTTTGTAACAAACTGACAGTCCTCGGGAAACCCATCGAGACATCTTTGAGCCAACTGAAAGGATCTTGCTGTAGTCAGCAGCTTTCTCTCTACAGGATGCTTGCAGATGATAGAAAAAGCCCTTCAACTGACATGGCAGCAGGCCCCACCAGCCTCCAACCCCTCCTTTCGCTTCTTCCCTAGCTCACCGTGGCTGACTTTCACCAGAAATGTCGTTCTTATCGCTCTCGCCGTCTTCCTTGGAGTTGTTCCTTCCCTGCATGTTGGTTTAAGATCAGGTAAATGTGTCATTGTAATCCTGTGCAGTCCTTTGAGACATTTTTGTGATTAAGGGCTCATCTCTCATCTCATCTCATTAGCTGCACCGCTTATCCTCAGTAGGGTCGCGGGGGTGCTGGAGCCCATCCCAGCCATCATCGGGCAGTGGGCAGGGGACACCCTGAACCGGTTGCCAACCAATCGCAGGGTACACAGGAACAGACAACTCGCTCGCTTATTCACACCTAGGGACAATTTGGACCGGCCAAAAAACCTGAAATGCATGTTTTTTGGAATGTGGGAGGAAACCGGAGTGCCCGGAGGAAACCCACTTAAGCACGGGGAGAACATACAAACTCCGCACAGTAAGTCTGGTAGCTGGATTTGAACCCACACAGGAGGTTCCCAAGACCTTAGAACTGTGCCGCACAGGCGCTAACCACTGCGCCACCGTGCTGTGATTAATATAAATGAATTTGACTTGACTTCATAATCACGCGAAAGATCTTCTCGTTTTGAAGCTGGGAGCTACTTTTGTGTGACTGATTAGAAATGAGAGCGATCAGTTTGATATGCAAGGCTCAAGTCAAGTCATTTTTATTTCTATAGCCCTTGATCTCAAAGAGTCTCAAAGGGCTGCACAGACCACAGATTATTGCAAACCACAGACTATTGTGACACCATCCGCTGATCTAAAACCCACATGAGGGCAAATAATACATATCTTGTCAACATAAAATATAGGTTATTCATATGCTATCGAGTAGAAGTGTGTTTTATGCTTGGATTTAACATTTCCACTGAGGTTGCAGATCGTATCTCAGGGGGAAGAACATTCCACAGCACCGGGGCCCGAATGGAGAACGCTCTCGAACCTGCGGATTTCTTCTTGACTCTTGGGATCACTAGTAGACCAGTATTTTTAGAGCCAAGGCTCCGGACTGGAACATAGGGGGAAATTCAATATGAAAGATATGAGGGAGCAAGTCCACGCATCATTCTGTATACTACCAACAGAACCTTAAAATCACATCTTAAGCTAATATAGATCCAATGCAGGTTAGCTAAAATCAGGGTCATGTGATCAAACTTTCTTGTCTTAGTTAAAAGCCTTGCTGCAGCATTTTGCACCAGCTGAAGGCTCTTGATTTTGGACTTCGGGAGACCGGAGAGTAGTGCATTACAGTCATCGAGACGGGAGGTAACAAACGCGTGAATTACAATCTCCGCATCCGAGTGAGACAGCATAGGGCGAACAAACCACAGCCGCACTTGCCAGAGTTAAACCCATCTGGAGGGACAAGAACATAGCAGTGTAACCAAAGATCAGACTCATGCAAGCGCTGGTTACTTACATTTTCCTCTACGCTTGCGAGACATGGACTCTCACAGCAAAACTGGAAAAGAAAATCCAGGTGATGCAATGATACAGGAAACTTCTAGGAATCAGCTACTTAGCCCATGAATCAAACGAAATGGTGCGTAGCACCAACAGAGGGAACATTAGACCCTACGAAAAACTGTTGTCAACTGTGCGCGGACGGAAACTTCAGTGGTATGGTCACATCACAAGATCATCAAGACTGGCCAATATCATTCTCCAGGGCACAATCCAAGGGGTCTGGAGGACAGGAAGACCCAAAAAGAACTAGGCTGACAACATCAAAGAAAGGACTGGTGCCAACTTTGCCACGACCCAAGAACAGGCTAGGGACTGTCAACAGTGGAGAAGGCTGTCCAGAGTTGCATCCTCATTGGTGTGCTGACGACCTATGCGGTTAAGGGATCCACGAACCGAAGTTCACTAGACTAGACTATTTGTGTTTTTCAACATTCAATCAGTCCAACCCTCGGCTTGTAGCTTAAATTTCTATCTAACCCTTACACAATAAAATAACAAACTTAGAGATGAATTAAATGCTTAAGTAACTGTGACCACAGACCCCTATTCAGCAGGGTTCCACAGCCTGCCTGACATGCAATCAAGCAAAGAGTCTGATGGTCAAAATTGATTCCGGGTCCACCAGTGAAAGGCTCCCTCCCAGGTGTATTGATCCGCAGGAACCTTTGTCTGAGCTCATCATTCAGTCTAACGATAGGCTATCGCTAATACTAGCTGACCTTGAGATCAGCAAATGGCAGCGGCCAACATTTAAACCAATAGTTTTGTAAGTGAGAGCCTCGTGGGTATTTAAGGTCTTTAAGCGTATACCTTACCACAGTAAATCATATTTTTCCTTAAGCAAATTTCAAAAGCACCATAAATTCCGGACTATAGAGCGCACCTGATTATAAGCCGCACCCACCACATTTTAAGAGGAAAACCGATTTTGTACTTACACAAGCCGCACCTGTATACAAGCCGCATGCGCCCACATCTGTGTGGTTTAATGTGGGCCCGGCGGAGTAAAGGCCCACATTAAACCACACCCCCTACATTGCATATTACCGTACTTTTATTGCAATGTGTATTTTATCTATCTATCTATCTATCACATTAAAAAACTGTAACACAAATACAAAATTAACCCAAACCCAACTTTAAGTCCCGCGATTGTAAATAAATATCCTTCATTATAGTACACAGTCCAAAAATCACAGCCGGCAAAATGAACGGATAATGATATCGGTAATTAAGGTTTGATGCAGACCTGCAGAGTCCGGGTCCCGTTGAAATTAATCCAAGGAAAAAAAGTGTATATTTCCAAAGGTAAGGGTGGGAAATATATATATCCACTATTGTCCGCCATGTCCACAAACAGATCTTCACCGGTCCCCACTTCCCGTCAGCCCGCGTTTGTTACGCCTCTTCTTTTTAATTCGCCCGTCCAAAACATATCAGAATAAGTGTCCAAAATAAATACAAATAAATACATTACAAAAATATACAGTTGCAAATACATATTATACATGGTTACACATATTTACAAAGAAAGACGGTACACCGAGAGAGTTTTCAAAGCTGTACCTGTGAAGGGTAGCAAAACGCTACTAGAAACACGCTCGCAACACTGTTAAAAAAAACAATCCATTCTTGCAGAAACCACGGTAAACCGTCCTCATCTACCTCCTTATAATTGACGTCATCATAGTTCACTTCCCCAGTATGGGTAAGAGACTTTGTCATATAGACGACATTCCACGCTCACGTAATCAAGAACACGCTAGCAACACGCTCGCAAGGTATTTTACCTTGCGTGCAGTAGCTCTGTTTCCTTCTTTATCGGACTGCTCGATAACTTTCATCCCAAACGGTCCCTGTGACAGGTAGCAACACGCTAGCAACACGCTCGCAACACGGTAAACGGATCTGTTGAAAAAACATACCGTACTTGTAAAAATCACGGTAAACCGTCCTCATCTTCCTCCTTACAACTGAAGCCATCAAAGTCGTCTTCTCAGTGTCGGAAAGAAACAGTGTCGTATAGATGTCGTCCCATGCTCTCGCAACCTCACTCGCGCTGTCACTGTCGCTGGTGTGCCCTCCTCTCCGTCACGGCTTTTCGGAACCTGTTGGTGATTGTGGATTTTTTTATGCTGCCCCACGCTGTCAGGATCCACTGGCAGACTTGCGAAAAAGTTGTCTTTCGGATGCGGCCAGTTTCAGTGAAAGATTTCTCACCGCTAGTCAAGCCAAGAAGTTGCAGTCTTCCTCGGCGCATATATTCCACCGGTCTAAATCTTACCTTTTGTACTCGAGCGCCGCTGGCGGCCGTTAGAAAAACTACATAAATTGGCCGCATCACTGAATAAGCCGCAGGGTTGAAAGTTTGGGGAAAAAGTAGCGGCTTATAGTCCGGAATATACGGTAAGTAAAAGTAACTGTACTTCATTTTTACAGCCCTTTACAACAATCTTGTGTGTACCAAAGTGCTTAACAGTAGAAAAGAGAAGCAATAAGTGAAAACCAAACAGAATATACAAACAATGAAATACCATAAAAACAATAAATGACAACAGGATAGAATAAGATCAAACAGAAGTGTCATCATACATATTTATCTACCCTGGTCATATCCCTCAAGAAGGGTGACCGACAGCATGACAAACAAAAAAAGTAGCAGAAAACACACACAAATGTATTTGGACCATGGCCAACCCAAATGCCCAAACACCCAAACCAGTTAGGCAACTCGGCACCTAAGTCGGTCATGCTTTCGTCCCTCCAGATGAAATAGGACACTAGAAAGCGGCCATGTCACTCGGGTCAGGGTGACACATCACACTCTTCTGTTCAACAGCAGGGCCCGACAGCTTTCACTGGTTTACCCCTGCCGTAGCATACAAGTGCCCTGCCCATTCTTCAGAACACGTATATACATCCCACTATCCTTTTACAACACCTCTCCACTCATTCCTAATCACCAACAAGAGCTCAAGCTTCCACTAGTTTTAGACCTCTTTCCTGCAGTGCACTCATAACACCATTCATCCACGTCAATCGCGGCCTTCCTCTTGGTTTCCTTCCATTTATTTCTGCTCTGTAGATCCTCTTCAACATTCGCTCCTCATCCATCCTCTCCGTGTGTCCAAACCAACCGAGTACTCTCTTATCCATACGCTTGTGCAGTTCCACTACTACTTCAGTTCTGACTCTCACAATTTCATTTCTCAATCAATCCAATCTTGTCACTCCTAACATACTCCTCAAACACATTGAATTTCCTTCTCAAATCTGCTTTCAGGCTCCAAGAATAATAATTTTTGGTGCCAACTTTGTCCCCTACAAGTGAAATACCACTCCAGAAATACTACAGTACAGTGGAACCTCGGTTCTGGACCATAATCCGTTCCAGAACCCTGTTCGAGAACCGATTTGTTCAATCACCGAAATCGATTTTCCCATTAAAAATAATGTAAATCGTTTTAATCCGTTCCAACACCCTGAATGTTTACCTTGAATGTTTAACTAAACATGAAGCTAACCCAGGCTAATCGTACGTTCGCGCTAACATGAACGTCTAAAAATAAAAAAATCAGGTCGTTTACAAGTCATTTAGCACCACAAGTGGCTAGCGCTTCATTGGAAAGGGGGCTCCGTTCCAACACCCTGAATTTTGGGCTCAGTTCCAACACCCTGAATGTTTACTTAGAATCATAAAGCTAACCTAGGCTAATCGTACGTTCGCGTTATCGTAATCTTCCGTACGAAAGATGACTGACGCTAACATGAACGTGTAAAAAAAAAAAAAAGATAAGGAAAATAATTATGAATAGGATTTCTTACCTTTGTGGTGGTCAGCAGAAGGCGCATGCTGTATTCCCTTAGCAAGATCGGGAACTCGCACACCTCTTTCATATTTAGCTATTATTTCTTTCTTAAAGGCAATAGTTGGACGAACAACTTTTCTTTTTTCACCTGTCCTGCTTGCACCGACCTTCAGAGGCATAGTTAGGGGCTAAAACACTCCGTTCACCGATATTAAAAGCGAAAGCAAAAAGAGGCAAGTGTGCACGTGATAACAGTTGGTCACGAGGGGTCGGGGCCATCTACACGATTTACACCCGTACGCCGCTCAGCATCGCACTCTAGCGTACGCACTCACACCGATTTGTTCGAACTGAGAGGCGTTTGAAAACCAAGGTTCCACTGTAATACCATTTTTGTTTGGTGGGCCGGGTGACAAACCCTCGGGGGGCTGCAAGTGGCCCCCGGGCCGTGGTTTGCCCACCTCTAAAATTTAGAGGATGCATTTTTTTAAACCGTCTCATTGAAGTGCCCTTCGTACGCCTCCCCGAGCAAACAGACACGCTCGTGCAAGTGCAGCAGCACAACAGATAGTCGGAGGCCCGCTAAGTCCTGAGAGACACCTAGCGCGTAGCAGCTGCTGTCTACACAAACGCACACACATCTCTGACACGCTTGTTTGCCATTTGTAAGGCTCGGTAAACATCGATTCGCTTCCCTTCACACAACTGCTATCCGGTGATATGAGCCTGGAGGATTTCATTATTCCATATTTACCCATTCTGTGTATTAATGAGGGCGACGCCGTGGTTATTTAAAAAACAATGACGTTCAAGGATGCATGTGGAGCATACCTGTCAAGGTCCATGGCTCCATGCCCTTACAAACTGTCGTATTTTCCCTTACAAAATACAAAAAAAATGTTTATTTATTTACTGTATTTTCCGCACTATAAGGCGCACCTAAAAGCCTTTATTTTTTTCAAAAGCTGACCATGCGCCTTATAATACAGTGCGCCTTATATAGGGATCAATATTAAGTCGCAAAGTCTTGCAACTAAAGCAAGCAGCCGCCGACTAGATTTTCCCCCGAACGCGAAGTAGTCCGCAGTGTATGATGGGATTTATATACCGGCGTTTCATTGGCTAACCAATATGTCAATCATCATTGGAATCGATCACTATTGGCTAAAGTTTTTCGTAGGTAAAGGGGGCGGATCCTTTTTATCATTTACAGGCTCGGATTGGCTAAAGGGGCAAAACAAACCCTGCAATTTGCCGAAAAAGATGTGTCAATCATCAGTTGAATCGATCACTATTGGCTAAAGTTATTCGGAGGTAAAGGGGGCGGATCCTTTTTATCATTTACAGGCTCGGATTGGCTAAAGGGGCAAAACAAACCCTGCAATTGGCCAAAAAAGATGTGTCAATCATCAGTTGAATCGATCACTATTGGCTAAAGTTATTCGGAGGTAAAGGGGGCGGATCCTTTTTATCATTTACAGGCTGGCATTGGCTGAAGCGGCAAAACAAAGCCTGCAATTGGCCGAAAAAGATGAATGTGTATAGCACGTGGTTGACGGCATAAAGAAAGCATTTTTTACTACTCTGTATTTGTAAATATTTTATTCTCCTGGATTTACTACACTCACGGATATAAGAGGACCATGGTTGCACATTATTATTGAATGCAACGACTTCGGTGAGCTACTCCAGCTATATATTTTCCCAGTATCATGTTTCAGAGTGATTTTGATGTTTCTGTGATGGGTCTTTTTTATATTAATCTCAATTCCAAGTGTTAATTGTCATATGCACAGTAAAGTTGCGGGCGAAAAAGAAAATAGAAACTAAGGAATAGTTGGCATTTCTTGAATCCCAAGACTTTTACCTTCCGAATGATATTTGGAACGATGCATTTGAGTGACATCGTACGGACACCGCATCCGCACGTGTCTACGACACGCATTTGCTTCTTTGCAAGCTTTGGGAATGTTAAGGGGGTAACCAGTTGGACTGAATCATCTGACTGTTTTTTCCATGTTCCCATTGTGGCGCCTTATAATCTGGTGCGTCTTATATATGTCAAAAATAGGACCAAAAACTATTTTTTCGGGGTGCGCCCTATAACCTGGTGCGCCCTATAGTGCGGAAAATACGGTAGTTTAACATGTTATAATGTACATGTGTTTCCTTATATCATATATATTGTTGATTAACATTTTGTTGTGAGATACTGAGTTGCTCGACATGAATGAGGTTTATTATCAAAAAAGTAAAAAAAAATAGTCAACATTGTGCAAAGTGAGCATAGGCATGAATACAATTTTACATCTGTATGAGGTAGTGTGTTTGCAAGAGTTTCAGTTTTTGGTGCGGTGTGTGTTAAGGGTGGTAATGGCTCTGGTGAAGAGACTGTTTCTGAGTCTGTTTTTGTTCTGTGTGACCTGTAGCATCTGCCAAAAGTCAGCAGGGGTGAGAAAAGTCCTTGATGATGTTTTCTGCTCTGCTGAAGTAGCGAGAGCATGCAATGCTCCAGACTGGGTAGAGAGCAACCAACGATTCTCTGGGCTGTGTTGATGACCCTCTGAAGCGTTTAAGATCTTTTATTGTTTAATATCTCACGCATCCATTCAATATGGTTGGTGTAAAGTGTGAAGGTGAGCCGTGAGTTTCGCGGACGGACCGACAACAGGAGAGTGAAAGGACTGGGTTTAAATAGCGGGGAAGCCAATCTGTCAACGGGCCGCAGTTGGCGCCACACGGGCGGGGCCGATTGGGCGCCACGGCAACCGTGACAGGAATAGTCTTTCGTCTTTATTATGTAGATAGGTAGGTTGGTAGGTAGATAATCTGGTAGGTAATAAATTAGGTAGTGGGTAGGTCTATTTTTGTCCTGTTTAATTTCGATATCCTGTTTCAATATCAATGCTGCCCGTCCGGTATCAACCCCATCTGTCTGATATCTACTCGGGCAATTGGTATCGATCTTATCAGTCTCTGGCTTCCTATCATTTCACGCCAGACTGCTGCCTAACGTGCATGACTCCCCATTTCCCGTAAAACAAAAGGCTTGTTTGAGTGGGTCAGGGTAGAGAGAGAGAGAAAGAGAGAGAGAGAGAGTGAGAGAAACAAAAGAGATAAAAACTGAAGTCGCTAAAGAGGGGGAAAGAAAGGAGAGGAAAAAAGAAATCCAAAGAGAAATAGAAAGACAGAGGGAGAGAAAAGCGAAATGAAAGCGCGAAGGGTATGAAGAGAGAGAGAGAAAAGGATCAAAGGAAGTTGGAGCAAAAGAAGTTAAAAAGACACAGAGAGAAAGAGACAAAGAAGACAAAGGAAGAGAAAAAGAGAGACACAAAGAGACAGAGTGGGAGAAAGGGGGTGGAAAAGAGAGAGAGAGAGAGAGAGAGAGAGAGAGAGAGAGAGAGAGAGAGAAATGAATACAAGTACAGTATCTTTGTGAGAGGAACCTGGCAACATCAAGTTGACATATTTCGACCTGCAGCTTGTTTTTCTCTTGTGCTTCTCTGAGTGTTGTCTCGCGGGCCGGATTCAATCCCTTAAGCGGGCCTGATCTGGCCCGCGGGCCGCCTGTTTGACACCTGTGTCCTATACAAAACTGGAAGGAAAACAAACTGATAACCATGACCATCTCTCTCTCTTTCTCTCTCTCTCTCTCTCTCTCTCTCTCTCTCTCTCTCTCTACCCTCACAAGCATAATCCGAGTGAAATTTTCCAGTGCCAAAATGACGAGTGTGGCAGATTATTGCGACAGTGGCTGAATGAAGATGTTGGGCTCCTCAGCCATGGTACATTTTCCACTGCTGACAGCCGTACACACCAGACAAGAACATCCAGACCGGAATGCTCGGTCTTACTGTGCGTTACCTACCAATACATCGAATATACGGTGCAGAATCTGCAGAATGTTTGGTATGTTGGCTTTAAAACCGCCAAAGAATGAATCAGGAAACGATTGAGATTATCAGTGAACTGTTTCCTCCCCCGGAAAGCTGGAGAAGTTATTGTCTCCAGGTGGACAATATCTCCACTCGGGGACCCCTGTCAACTTCTTTGTTCTGGATCTCCGATCTTGAGTTTGAAGTCTTTATTATTCCAACGAGTCTTTTGTCGTTCAGTTCTTTTGCACACAAAGTGTGAAAATCCAGCCCGTCTTCCTCCATAGGACGGCGGCAGGCAGATGGACTGGAGGTTCTCTGCACCTGCCTCTCATCCCACACCTCACCCTCATGAAAGCACCCAGTATAACGACTGTGCTGACAGCAGAAGCTGTTAATAGGTTTGTTCAGTTTTTTTTAATAGATAGATAGAAAGATAGATACTTTATTCATCCCCGTAGGGAAATTCACACTTCCAGCAGTCTACCCCGTTGTTTATTAACAGATTAACATGATGCCCTAGGGGTGCTTGTAGCGGAGCGGATGACGTCACGCTAGTCCAAAAGTTCGACATCCCTGCGGCAGATGGAAATCTTTTCTTTGTGAAAATCCAGGGATACACCACCTCGTGTTAGCAAGTCCGCCTCATCTCCGATTCCCCCCGGCTTTCGTGTCTCTGTTTAGCGGCTCCGGGTGGCTACACGTTAGCGTCCAGAATGCTAAACGCGAGCCTCGCTTTCGTGTCTCTGTTTAGCGGCGTTGAAGCCGGATAGCTCCGGGTAGCTCCGGGTGGCTACACGTTAGCGTCCGGAATGCTAAACGTGAGCCACGTTTCCGCAAAACACAGCAACTGCGCTCCCTGTGCGCTTCGATGTTTTCCACCAGCACTCGATGATCTTATTTGGTCGTGAGTTTGCATTACCATGATTACGGATGGTACCGAAGACTTATAACGCCGCTAGCCGCTTAGCTAGCTCCGGCTCTTCTTCCACGATAGGCCCCTTCATCACGCCGGCACGAGAATTCTTCAGGGCAAGGAGTTGATTCCTTGATTAGACGCATTTTTGTGCGCTAAAACCCATGTCCATAGGATAGAAGTAATCCATAGTGTAGTTGTCAAAACGGGAAGAAAAAACACCGAAGATAGGAGCAGACAATAAAACAATAGGGCAGCTGCTGGAAAAGGCAGCCGCTCGTGGCAGATTCAACACCTGCAGTGTCATGATGAAACTGTAGAGTATACATAAAGTTAAACGGCATTCCAGAAGAAGCGAAAATACTTTGGGTCCGAGAAATGCGGGAGCTGGACAGATTTGCCTGAATTGATACAATGGCATCCTGGACTGACAATATGGACACCTTTACCACTTATACAGAAACTTTATTACAGATCACAATAATGATTGCCGATTCAGAGCACCTGTGACTGCTCAATTGGCGCCAACAGCCCTGAGAGCTGATTGGCTAATGGTGTCAGGAGGAGACCGGACCAGAACGGAGGCAGGAGCCAGGAAGGGAGAAAATTAATACTTTTAATTAGCAAAATAAAAGTCGTCCAACTCTCAGGGACAAACAAAACAAAAACAGGCTTACAAGCAAACAGGAACTAAGACCAGGGAATACTCACAAAACAGGTTTTAACTCAAAACGTGCAAACACAGGTTTCTTCCGACTCAAACAGAACAGGACAGAGCAAAACAGAACAGAAAATGTAGACAGAAAATGCAATGAACCAGCACCCGCAATACCCACAACCCACCCTTAAGTAGCACACAGGCAAATTAGCTGATTTACTACAGCCGGTGCCCAGGGGACGGGGCCAGCCGGTCGCCACGGCGACCATGCTGGACACGACAAACAGACTCTTTTTAAACCCCCGGCTTTCAAGAAATCCCTGTCAGATCGTCGTGCAAACCGTTGCTCCCAGCTCGGCAAGCTCCCTTCATTCAGACTCTGTTCCTGCCCTGTTTTTCTCTTCTTAATACCCGTTGCCAACCTGTTTCCGGACCTGACTCTGCCCCGTTCTGCCTTCCCGATATCCGACCTGTTTTACTGATGGATTTAAACTGTAAATAAGTTATTCTACAGTTGCATACTGTGTTCTATTCTTGCTTAGTGTGCCATCCTCGCCTAGTTCAATAGTAGTAATATTGTTGATACGATAACATGTTGTTGTAAGTTTAAACAGGTGTTGACACGATAAGATGTTGTTGTGAGAACAGATCTCAAACTGTTTTTTTGTCACTTCCCCTCCCTTTTAGCAGAAGAAACATGTAAATTAGGGCGTTCCTAATACAATAAAAAGGCATGGACGAAATAGACTTTTTCAGAGTGTCTAGTAGACTGTAACAGGCTGTCTATGGTCATTCTCCTTGCAAGTTAGTCATACTCACGTCTCTGTGTCTTCTTTGAGTGCAGGTTTTTATTACAAGTGTTGGGGTTAACCTAACATTTACCCCGCTACCTGCCTGACACCCGTTGCCGACCTTGTTTCCGAACTTGACACCGCCCTTGCTCTCCCGTCCCGGCTAACGACTTGTATTTCCTGCCAATCTTCGACCATCCTCGCTCGACACTTCCGCGTTTCCCGCAACCCGTGCCTGTCGATCTTCGGATCGTGGAAGCAAGCCCTTCTCTCCGTCTTATCAATAAAACTGAGGAAACGAACGCTACTGGGTCCTGTCTCCGTTCCTGGCGTGGTGACATGCAGAGGAGATTTTATAGGATGCCAGTTGGTTAGTTTGACTATTATTGGGCACTGCTGTTACTTGTTTTTACTATTACATTGTTGTTGCTATGGGCCAATCATGTTGCTGATCTTTGATTTCCACAGCCTTCAGTACGGATCTCCTTTTGTAACCTTGGTGTCTTATCTACTTATTTTGAGTGTCTCCTTTAGTTTAAAATTATCATTTGCTTTCCATTTATTTATGTTCCTGCCTGCACATGGTTACCGACTCCTTGATCCTCGTCCTACTCCGGCTTCGGACCTCCTGTTCCTTACCAGCTGTGAGTTTTTGTCAGAACCAGAACAGGAAGAGGACCCAGGTACGTAACGTTTTCACACAAGCTTTATTTGACGGGAATGGGGCAGTCATGCGCGTGAACACAAACGCCAGTGATTTGGCAATCGCTGGGTGGAAGAAGTAAGACAGAAGTCCGGCGTGGAAAAACAGGAGGCCAAAGGCCGATGAGATCGATACCAGATACACGAGCAGATACCGGACTGACGGGGTCGATACCGGATAGGACGGGACAGACAGGATTGATACCAGATACACGAGCAGATAATGGGCGGACGGGGTTGATCCCGGACAGGACAGGACAGACAGAATCAATACCCGATACACAAGCAGATAACGGACAGATGGGGTCGATACCGAACAGGACGGGACAGACAGGAGTGATACCAGATACACGAGCAGATAATGGGCAGACGGGGTTGATCCCGGACAGGACGGGACAGACAGAATCAATACCCGATACACAAGCAGATACCGGACAGATGGGGTCGATACTGAACAGGAAGGGACAGACAGGATTGATACTAGATACACGAGCAGATAACGGACAGACGGGGTCGATCCCGGACAGGACGGGACAGACAGGATCGATACCAGATACACGAGCAGATAATGGGCGGACAGGGTTGATCCCGGACAGGACGGGACAGACAGAATCGATACCCGATACACAAGCAGATACCGGACAGATGGGGTCGATACTGAACAGGAAGGGACAGACAGGATTGATACTAGATACACGAGCAGATAACGGACAGACGGGGTCGATCCCGGACAGGACGGGACAGACAGGATTGATACCAGATACACGAGCAGATAATAGGCGGACGGGGTTGATCCCGGACAGGACGGGACAGACAGAATCGATACCCGATACACAAGCAGATAACGGACAGATGGGGTCGATACCGAACAGGAAGGGACAGACAGGATTGATACTAGATACACGAGCAGATGACGGACAGACGGGGTCGATCCCGGACAGGACGGGACAGACAGGATTGATACCAGATACACGAGCAGATAATGGGCGGACGGGGTTGATCCCGGACAGGACGGGACAGACAGAATCGATACCCGATACACAAGCAGATACGGGACAGATGGGGTCGATACCGAACAGGACAGGACAGACAGAATCGATACCAGACACACAAGCAGATAACGTTCAGACGGGGTCGATCCCGGACAGGACGGGACAGCCATGATCGATACTAGATACACAAGCAGATACCGGACAGATGGGATCGATACCGGACAGACGGGGTCGATACCAGACAGGACGGGACAGACAGGATTGATACCCGATACTGGAGGCTGAAGTCAGATACCAGACAGGACGAGACAGACGGGATCGATACCGGACATGATTCACATGCAGGATATCGAACAGAGTCAAAACACACGTGTTGCGGGTGCAGAGGTTTGTTGACGGACTGACAAGGGGTGAGTGAGAGCACTGAGCTTAAATAGGAGGCAACAAGCCGCACCTGGCGCCAAACGGGTGGGGCCAAGTGAGGGCAATGGGCAACCATGACAGTTTTGTCCAGACTGTGTTTTTTTTTGCCATTATCGCATGTCCGGAGCGCCTTTTGTTATTTCCCTTTGCTCCCTAATAATTTGGTTACTCAGCTGAGTGTCTGCCTGAGTTTGCCTTTAGAAAACATACCACAAAGTGAATTAGATTTACATAACAGACAGAGAGGGTTGTCGGGAAAACCAGCAGATTACAATCTCAAGATTTAGGATTTGGATCTGCGGACTAAGAGTTTGTGCGAGGAAATTTGCAATCGGCAGAGGAATGTATAAAACACAGGTGTCAAACAGGCGGCCCGTGGGCCAGATCAGGCCCGCTAAGGGATTGAATCCGGCCCGCGAGACAACACTCAGAGAAGCGCAAGAGAAAAACAAGCTGCAGGTTGAAATATGTCAACTTGATGTTGCCAAAGCCAGGTGCCTCGAACAAAGACACTGTACTTGTATTTATTTCTCACTCTCTCACTCTCTCTCTCTCTCTCTCTTTATTTCTTTTCCACCCCTTTTCTCCCACTCTGTCTCTGTCCCTTTCACTCTCTGTCTCTCTTTTTCTCTTCCTTTGCTATTTTTCTCTTTCTCTCTCTGTGTCTTTTAACCTCTTTTGCTCCAACTTCCTTTTTTCCTTTTCTCTCTTTTCTCTTTCTCTCTTCATACCCTTTGTGCTCGCTTTTCTCTTTTCTCCCCTTCTGTCTTTCCATTTCTCTTTGGATTTCTTTCTTCCTCTCCCTTTCTTTTCCCCCTCTCTCACAACTTTTTCTCTTTTGTTTCTCACGCTCTCTGCCTCTCTCTCTTTTTCTTTCTTTGTCCCGTCCTCTTTCCTATTCGCTCCCTCTTTCTCTTATTTTTTTATCTCTCTTTTTCTTTCTTTACTAGTCCGGCCCCCGACAGAATGTTTGTTCTATCGTGTGGCCCCCGAGTTAAAATGAGTTTGACACCCCTGGTATAAAACATCAACACGGTTTTGTTTAGGCTATTTAATTCCGTAATCCTCTCTTTTAAATTCCTCTCGCGCTATCTCCGACGACTTAGAATGGATTTGAAAGTCAGTTTATAGGCTCTGACAAAAGATCCGGCGCATAATCTTATGTTTAATCCCACGGAGACAAAATGAGGATGTGATTAATTGTTTGGATTAAAGACAAACATCAGTAAGGACACACTTCAAACACTGAATGCATTATGATAGATAAACAAATATTCTACCTCCCACCATCTATTTTTTTTTTTACCGTTTTCCTTCTGCAGGCTCCCCCAGGTAACTGGAGCCCATCCAAGATCACGCTGGGCGAGAATGGATTAACCTTGACAGCTTTCCAGTCAAACACAAAAGAGGAGAAATACAATTAAATCCCTGGTTTAAGCGTGATCTTTGAATCAGAAATTGGATTACGATGGAAAACCTTTTTGTGGTTTCAAAAAAAACACAAAAAGCTCAATATAACTCATGATTTTGGGTGATCTTGTTACTGTTTATAGGATTCGAATAATAAGTTATTATCAAATGTGATGAGGTGAAGAGGCAGCTTTTATCAAAGTGTCACGGTTGCCATGGCGCCCAATTGGCCCCGCCCGTGTGGCGCCAGCTGCGGCTCGTTGACAGATTGGCTTCTCTTCTAATTATACTCAGTGCTTTCACTCTCCCTTTGTCAGTCCGTCAACGAACCTCTGCCCTCTGTTTCTGCCTCCCGTCTATTTTTGTCCTGTTTTTTGTTATCTCCAGTTTTCGTTCCCGTCTAGTTTGTCCTGTTTAATTTCGATATCCTGTTTTGATATCCATCCTGTCTGTCTCGTCCTGTCCGGTATCGACCCCAGCTGTCTGATATCTGGCATCTCGGGCAATTGGTATCGATCTCATCGGTCTCTGGCTTCCTGTCATTCCACGCCAGACTCCTGCCTAATGTGCATGACTCCCCATTTCCCGTAAAATAAAAGGCTTGTGTGAGAAACGTCACGCATTTGGGTCCTGATCCGGTTCCGGTTCATGACACAAAGAGCCACTGTGTAATATTTGACCACTAGATGTCACTGTATTGCGGTGTGCAACAAAAAACGAGTACTACATAGCACAAGGATAAATACAAATTACGAGACTCAAGGTGACCAAATCGCACAATTTTTTTTGCTTTTTTTTTTTGCCCAGGCTCTCAAAGGTTTTTGGCTTTTGGGGGTACCCTTAGTGGCAAGATGGCAGACAAGAATGTCATGTCAAGTCATGTTTTGTCATGATTACTGATTCGGGGCAACTGTGGCTGCCCCGTTGGCGCCAACAGCCACGAGACCTGATTGGCTGTTGGACTCCTTTTAAACTCCCGTCTTCCAAAAAAAACCCGTCAGACCGTCTGCGAACCTATGCTCTCAGCTAGGCAAGCATTTGTACTCTCCGACACGATCCTACCCTGTTTCTTGCCTGATACCTGTTGCCGACCTCTTTTCTGGACCTATTTCTGTTTTGCTCCTCCGTCCCGGCCATCAACCTGTTTCTGCCCTGTTTTCTGCCTGATACCTGTTGCCGACCTCTTTTCTGGACCTGTTTCTGTTTTGCTCCTCCACCCTGGCCATCGACCTGTTTTTCTCGCTGCCAACGACACATAAGTGCCACTTCCGCGTTCCTGCTATCTGCTACCCGTGGCCGACGATCATCGGATCGTGGATGCAAGCACTGTTCTCTTTTTTAATAAAAACTGAGTAAAACGAACGCTATTGGGTCCCGTCTCCGTTCCTGGTCTGTGAAGGATCACAAGGAGTCTCAAAGGACTGCGCAGACTTGCAAACCACAGACTATTACAGGGGTGTCAAAATCATTTTAACTCGGGGGCCACACGATAGAACGAACATTCTGTCGGGGGCCGGACTAGTAGATTAAAGAGAAAGAAAAAGATAGATAAAGAAATAAGAGAAAGAGGGAGGAAAAGGAGAGAGGGTGGGACAAAGAAAGAAAAAGAGAGAGAGGGAGAGAGCGTGAGAAACAAAAGATAAAAAATCATAAGAGAAGGGGAAAAGAAAAGGAGAGGAAAAAAGAAATCCAAAGAGAAATAGAAAGACAGAGGGAGAGAAAAGAGAGAAGAAAGCGCGAAGGGTAGGAAGAGAGAAAGAGAAAAGAGAGAAAAGGATAAAAGGAAGTTAGAGCAAAAGAAGTTAAAAAGACACAGAGAGAGAAAGGGACAAAGAGCAACAAAGGAGAAAAAGAGAAACACAGAGAGTGAAAGAGACAGAGAATGGGAGAAAAGGGGTGGAAAAGAGGGAGAGAGAGAGAGAGAGAGAAAGAGAGGGAGAGAGAGAAATAAATACAAGTACAATGTCTTTGTGGCACCTGTCTTTGGCAACATCAAGTTGACATATTTCAACCTGCAGCTTGTTTTTCTCTTGCACTTCTCTGAGTGTTGTCTCGCGGGCCGGATTCAATCCCTTAGTGGGCCTGATCTGGCCCGCGGGGCGCCTGTTTGACACCTGTGGACTATTATTACACCCTCCCCTGATCTAAAACCGACATGAGGGCAAGGAAAAACTCAAAACCTTAACATGAGGAAAATGAAGAAACCGCACATAAGGTAATCCGCCTTCCATGATGTCCAAGCTCCAACAGATGTTGCAATAACAAACAATACACAAATATTGTCAACACAAAATATTGGTCATTCATATCTTCTAGTGATTCCAAGAGCCAAGAAGAAATCTGCAGGTTCGAGAGCAGTGTTCCCTCTAAGCTGCGCACAAGAAAATTTAGCCAGCGCACAAAAATGAGGGCTCAAAATTAGTAATTAAGAAGCGACTTAAGTCAAAGTTACAGTGCATGAAGGTCAAAATACACGGGTTCCCCTGATGTTGTGTCCTAAATGCGGTATTTTGAAGTCGAGTCGAAGGAAAACGAAGTTGAGTAAAGTTAGTAGAGTTTGTCGGGAACCGGCTTCTTCGGCTCGGCTCACTAAAAGGAACCGGCTCTTTCGGGTCCTAAACGGCTCTTCGGGTTGTTTTTGCTTCTTTCATCCCAACATGACCAAATATTATGTAAAGTGATGCACAAAATGACTTAAAGGAAGGGGGGAATAGAACAAAAAAGAAAAAAATACCAAAATGAAAAAGTAGGGAAAAGCTGAGAAAAAAAGAAACAAAAGGAAGAGAAAAAAGAAGGAAATATTTAGAAAAAAAGCCAGAAAAAAAGAAAAGAAAGAAATGTAGGAAAAAAGTAAATAGAGAACAAAAAGAAAAAGGTAACAGCTCAGAAAAAATAAACACAATGAGATTTTTTTTAAAGGAGTTTAAAAAAAAGTAGAAAAAAAACACAGAAAAAAGAAGAAAAAGATTGTGTTGCCTTCCAACAATTTCCAATTATATCAAGTGAATCTTGTCGCCAACATTGTACCTCCACAAAAAAATGTGATTAAGTACAGTTCTGTATCTTGCAACCGACTAAATAATCCCCCCAAAATTTTAATATTATGCGACAAAATATATCAGGAAATAAAAAGAAATGGATATCTTTGGAAAGAATTGTAAGAACAAACGACGTTTGTAGGCCATCGTACATGAGTCAATTCATTCAAAAGAGAAAAATCATTTAGCATTGCCGGAAACTCTGCAAAATGTCAAATTTGGACATGTTTGATAATGACTTATCTTGCCACACTTGGGATTACGGTTGCTCACTGTTGTTTCAAGCGTTGCTCACCGACTTTGTGTCAACGCTCGGACCCGTAAGGAAAATGACAGGGAACATTGTTCAAAGGTGCTCTCCATTCGGGCCCCGGTAATGAGATTCAAACTGCGTGAAAGAATAAAACGTGCAAAAAACAGAAACGGGAAAAAAACTGGCGGTGGATAGGACCAGACAGCCAATCTTCCTAAACGCTTTGGATGCCAAATTACTGCCTTGCTACAGAACGTCAAGTTTAATACTCTCACACAGCGTAATGAAATGATTCCATATGACACCTCCAATCGGGGACTTTGGAGGTCTGCCCAACAGACGCGTTCGCTGTCACGCTGGCTTTAAAACAGCGAGGTGGATTCATCCAAGAGCAGGGTTGGGTAGGGTTACTTTAACTGGATTCCTTTTAATTACTTTTGGATTACTTACCAAATATGCTAATAAAAGACGAAAGAAACTCAATATGAATAAAATGATGACTCACAACACGTGGTAAGCTTTATCTCCTGGCTTTGATCTCCGGCAAAACTAACATCAAATGCGACCAGGGTTGGGTAGGGTTACTTTAACTTGATTCCTTTTAATACTTTTTGATTACTCCAATACCAAATATGCTAATAAAAGACAAAAGAAACTAAATATGGAATAAAATGATGACTCACAACACGTGGTAAGCTTTCTCTCGTGGCTTTGATATCCGGCAAAACAAACATAAAATGCAACCAGGATTGGGTAGGGTTACTTTAACTGGATTACTTTCAATTACTTTTGGATGACTCCAATACCAAATATGCTAATCAAAGACAAAAGAAACTAAATATGGAATAAAATGATGACTCACAACACGTGGTAAGCTTTCTCTCCTGGCTTTGATCTCTTTGATCTCCGGCAAAACTAACACAAAATGCGACCAGGGTTGGGTAGGGTTACTTTAACTGGATTACTTTCAATTACTTTTGGATTACTCCAATACTAAATATGCTAATAAAAGACAAAAGAAACTAAATATGAATACATTTATGACTCCCAACACGTGGTAAGCTTTCTCTCCTTGCTTTGATCTCTTTGATCTCCGGCAAAACTAACATAAAATGCGACCAGGGTTGGGGAGGGTTACTTTAACTGGATTACTATAAATGACTTTTTGATTACTCCAATACCAAATATGCTCATAAAAGACAAAAGAAACTAAATATGAATAAAAAGATGACTCACAACACGTGGTAAGCTTTCTCTCCTGGCTTTGATCTCTTTGATCTCCGGCAAAACTAACATAAAATGCGACCAGGGTTGGGGAGGGTTACTTTAACTGGATTACTATAAATGACTTTTTGATTACTCCAATACCAAATATGCTCACTCATAAAAGACAAAAGAAACTAAATATGAATAAAAAGATGACTCACAACACGTGGTAAGCTTTCTCTCCTGGCTTTGATCTCTTTGATCTCCGCCAAAACTAACATAAAATGCGACCAGGGTTGGGTAGGGTTACTTTAACTGGATTACTATAAATGACTTTTTGATTACTCCAATACCAAATATGCTCATAAAAGACAAAAGAAATTAATATGAATCAAATGATGACTCACAACACGTGGTAAGCTTTCTCTCCTGGCTTTGATCTCCGGCAAAATATACACAAAATGCGACAGAAACAAAATGAAAATAAATCCAAACAGCTTGCCGACATCATTTTTGCCGTTCCATGTATTCCGTTACCCCCCAAGCCTGCACAAAATTTAGTAGTTTATTTTGTCTTTTATGAGCATATTTGGTATTGGAGTAATCCAAAAGTAACTGAAAGTAATCCAGTTAAAGTAACCCTACCCAACCTTGTCCAAAAGACAATTATTCTATGATTCTTGAAAAATAATAAGGATTCAAGGATTCGATCCTATTGTTTTCAGTTGGAATTTTAATCACCAGCTGTTATTATTTTGGGGGTGGGGGTAAACAATCCACCATTTACCCCCTTGGTGCCTTCCATGCTTGACTGCTTTAGCGCCCCCTTTACCCCTTACCATCCCCCCCCAAAACATCCAAATATGTTCCCTCATCCTCCTCCTCCTATGCTACGCCCCACACTCCCATCAGCCCCTGCATGTCCTTTGTGTTCAATAGCATCTTAAAAAAAATGTCTGCTGCAACCCAACTGCTACGCCTGCTTCTCTCTTATTGGCTTAACGGTAGCGGTCGGTCATGGTAGTGGATGAGTAAACATGAGATTATCGGAGCTCAGGTAGGGATCGTGGTCAGGTGCAGGATTGGGTAGGGTTGCTTTCACTTGATTACCGTATTTTCCGCACTATAAGGCGCACCTAAAAGTCTTCATTTTTTTCAAAAGCTGACCATGCGCCTTATAATACAGTGCGCCTTATATATGGATCAATATTAAGTTTTCCAACTAACTTGCAGCCGCCGACTAGATTTTCCCCCGAACGCCAAGTAGTCCGCGGTGTATGCTGGGATTTATTTACCGGCGTTTCATTGGCTAACCAATGTGTCAATCATCATTTGAATCGATCACTATTGGCTGAAGTTATTCAGAGGTCAAGGGGGCGGATCATTTTTATCATTTACAGGCTGGCATTGGCTGAAGCGGCAAAACAAAGCCATCAATTGGCCGAAAAAGATGAATGTGTATAGCACGTGGTTGACGGCATACAGAAAGCATTTTTTTACCATTCTGTATTTGTAAATATTCTCCTGTATTTACTAAACTCACGGATATAAGAGGAGCATGGCTGCACATTATTATTGAACACAACGATTTCAGTGAGCGACTCCGGCTATATATTTTCCCTGTATCTTGTTTCAGACTGAACTCGATGTTTCTGTGATAAGCGGTGCAGATAATGGATGGAATGGAGTGTGTATTTTTAAATTAAACTCAATTCCAAGTGTTTATTGTCATATATACAGTAAAGTTGCGAGCGAAAAAGAAAATAGAAACTAAGGAATGGTTGGCATTACTTGAATCCCAAGACTTTAACCTTCCGAATGATGGAACGATGCATTTGAGTGACATCGTACGGACACCGCATCCGCACGTGTTCTCGACAAGTCTTTGCGTCTTTGCAAGCTTTGGGAATGTTAAGGGGGTAATAAGTTGGACTGAACCATCTGACTGTTTTGTCGACGTTCCCATTGTAGCGCCTTATAATCCGGTGCGTCTTATGTATGTCAAATATAGGACCAAAAACTATTTTTTCGGGGTGCGCCCTATAACCCGGTGCGCCCTATAGTGCGGAAAATACGGTACTTTCAATTACTTTTGGATGACTCCAATACCAAATATGAAAAATATAAGAATAAAATTATGACTGAGTGCTTGCCCTGTAGAAACAGAGGTTCGCTGACGGACTGACAACCGTTGAGTGAAAGGACTGAGCTTAAGAAGGACGGAGAATCAATCAAGAAGCCCGCAGGGGCTGGCGCCAAACGAGCGGGTTAATCAGTCATCACCTAAAACAGGGGTGTCAAACTCATTTTAACTCGAGGGCCACACTATCGAACAAACATTCGGTTGGGGGCCGGGCTAGTAGATTAAAAAGAAAAAGAGAGATAAAGAAATAAGAGAAAGAGAGAGGGAAAAGGAGAGAGGGTGGGACAAAGAAAAAAAAAGAGAGAGCGAGGGAGAGAGCGTGAGAAACAAAAGATAAAAAGTCGTGAGAGAGGGGGAAAAGAAAGGGAGAGGAAGAAAGAAATCCAAAGAGAAATAGAAAGACAGAAGGAGAGAAAATAGAAAAGAAAGCGCAAATTGTAGGAAGAGAGAAAGAGAAAAGAGAGAAAAGGAAAAAGGGAAGTTAGAGCAAAAGAAGTTAAAAGACACAGAGAGAGAAAGAGGCAAAGAGCAACAAAGGAGAAAAAGAGAGACACTGGGAGTGAAAGAGATGGAAACAGAGTGGGAGAAAGGGGGTGGAAAAGAAAGAGAGAGAGAGAGAAATAGATACAAGTACAGTGTCTCTGTTTGAGGCACCTGGCTTTGGCAACATCAAGTCGACATATTTCAACCTGCAGCTTGTCTTTCTCTTGCGCTTCTCAGAGTGTTGTCTCGCAGGCCGGATTCGATCCCTTAGCGGGCCTGATCTGGCCCGCGGGCCGCCTGTTTGACACCTGTGACCTAAAATATTGTTGTCTCTCTGTCAGAGATCGACATTATTAAGACTATTTGGTGGCTATATTTGCACAGATAAAATACATGTATATAGTTTCATTCTACATGACGATGGCAGAAAAGAACTTACGTCCGTCCTGGATGAAGTCCAAACAGAGAGAGGGAGTGGTTTATTTTGCGTCAGAGAAATCCGTACGCACAAGAACATGACTTCAAAATAAAAGACTACAAGATTTATAAACGTACAAGAGATGCAATTAGACTGATTATTGAAACGTTACTTCATGTGTGTGTGTGTATGAGAAACATTGTTTTTATATTTAGTAATATTAAAAACAAGCTAATTACCTTGAGACAGAAATTCAAGGGATTTACTTTGAAAACCTGACATTTTCTCATCGATCTGCAAGAATCACTTAAACAGAAATAAGAAGGAAATCAAAGAGCTTCCGATGGCATAGTTAACGCCGTCACGACAGACAGGCAGACGACGGTTCCCGATAAACAACAATGGAGCTGGCTCGACGAATTCCGCATACTGCTAGCTTGATCAATACTTTAGCGCCGATCTAAAAAGGAATGAACCCGGCACCGTTTGAAACAAAACCGACAAAAACAATTCTTGTCACCTTGACGTAGACGACGTCAATATGTCTTTCAGTCATGCAGAGTTTATCAGAGTTGGCCTTTAGTGAAAAGCTCTGCTGTCACTGATAGCTGATTTCCAAAGAACAGCAGTTTGTCAAGGTCGGTCAACTGACCGTCTACCAGGGTTGGGTAGGGTTACTTTAACTTGATTACTTTCAATTAGTTTTGGATGACTCCAATACCAAATATGCTAATTAAAGACAAAATAAAATTACCGTATTTTCCGCACTATAGGGCGCACCGGATAATAGGGCGGTAATCTGTGTTTACCTGTGGCCATCAGGGAGAGATACTGTTCCCGAAGAGCCCTGAAGAGTTTTCTATACAATATTCAAATCGAGACAGCAAAACACTACCTACTCCCATTTTATTAGTTACCGTATTTTCCACACTATAGGGCACACCGGGTTATAGGACGCACCCCCAAAGAATAGCTTTTGGTCCTATATCTTCCATATATAAGGCGCACCGGATTATAAGGCGCTACAATGGGAACGTCGACAAAACAGTCAGATGATTCAGTCCAACTGATTACCCCCTTAACATTCCCAAAGCTTGCAAAGAAGCAAATACGTGTCGTAGACACGTGCGGATGCGGTGTCCGTACGACGTCACTCAAATGCATCGTTCCAAATATCATTCGGAGGGTTAAAGTCTTGGGATTCAAGAAATGCCAACCATTCCTTAGTTTCTATTTTATTTTTCGCTCGCAACTTTACTGTGCATATGACAATAAAACAATTGGAATTGAGTTTAATAAAAAAAAAAAGACCCATCACAGAAACATCTAGATCACTCTGAAACAAGATACTGGGAAAATATATAGCCGGAGTAGCTCACCGAAGTCGTTGCGTTCAATAATAATGTGCAACCATGGTCCGCTTATATCCGTGAGTGTAGTAAATCCAGGAGAGTAAAATATTTACAAATACAGTACAGAATAGTAAAATACTGTTTATGCTATGCCGTAGTTCTACCCAACATGCTATTCACATTCATCTTTTTCGGCCAATTGCAGGCTTTGTTTTGTCCCTTTAGCCTATACGAGCCTGTAAATGATAAAAAGGATCCGCCCCCTTTACCTCCGAATAACTTTAGCCAATAGTGATTGATTCAAATGATGATTGACACATTGGTTAGCCAATGAAACACCGGTATATAAATCCCAGCATACACCGCGGACTACTTGGCGTTCGGGGGAAAATCTAGTCGGCGGCTGCTTGCCTTAGTTGCAAGACTTTGCCACTTAATATTGATGCATATATAAGGCGCACTGTATTATAAGGCGCATGGTCGGCTTTTGAAAAAAATTAAGACTTTTAGGTGCGCCTTATAATCGTGAAAATACGGCAAATATGAACAAAATGACTCAATTTTGTGCAGGCTTGGGGAGTAACGGAATACATGGAACGGCAAAAAGCTGTTTGGATTTATTTTCATTTTGTTTCTGTCGCATTTTATGTTCGTTTTGCCGTAGATCAAAGAGATCAAAGCCAGGAGAGAAAGCTTACCACGTGTTGTGAGTCATCATTGTATTCATATTTAGTTTATTTTGTCTTTTATTAGCATATTTGGTATTGGAGTCATCCAAAAGTCATTGAAAGTAATCCAGTTAAAGTAACCCTACCCAACCCTGCCGTCTACTGAAAAAAACACGACTAAAATGTTTAAAGCACTTCTTGCGCCTTAACTGTGAAAAAAACGAAATGTTATTGGTCCACGTAAATGTCATGACTTGTTCTAAAAAAACAGATCTGAACATTAACAAATGTAATATCACCCAGAGTGACTTAGTCGAAAATTTAGGTGTCATATTTGACCCCGATCTGTCCTTTCAAACACACGTGAAGAATATTACTAGAACAGCTTTTTTCCATCTTCGCAGCATTGCTAAAATTCGCCCTATGCTGTCTCAGTCGGATGAGGAGATTATAATTCACGCGTTTGTTACCTCCCGTCTTGATGACTGTAATGCCCTACTCTCCGGTCTCCCGAAGTTCAAAATCAAGAGCCTTCAGCTAGTACAAAATGCAGCAGCGAGGCTTTTAATTAAGACAAGAAAGTCTGACCACATGACCCCGATTTGAGCTAACCTGCATTGGCTCCCTGTTAGCTTAAGATGTGATTTGAAGGTTCTGTTGGGAGTATACAAAATCATGCATGGACTTGCTCCCTCATATCTTTCAGATTTAATTTCCTTCATGTTCAGGTCCGGAGTCTTCACTTTAAAAATGCTAGTCTACTAGTGATCCCAAGAGCTAAGAAGAAATCCGCAGGTCGGAGAGCGTTCTCCGATCGGGCCCCGGTGCTGTGGAATGCTCTTCCCCCTGAGATCCGATCTGCAACCTCAGTGGAAATGTTTGAATCTAAGCTTAAAACACACTTCTATTCTATAGAATATGAATAACCTAAGATTTATGTTGACAATATAAGGAGATGGTGTCATAATAGTCTGTAGTTTGCAATAGTCTTTGATCTGTGCAGCCCTTTGAGACTCTTTGTGATTAAGGGCTATACAAATAACGCTGAACGCAGAAGTGGATCTTCTGTGGCGAGCGATGCCGGTGTCGGGAACGGAAAACGGGTCAATAGCCGGTACAGGAGAGCAAAAACATGGTCGGTCGGAAGCGAGTCCCAAGCCAGGAAATACGTGCAGACCTGGTCGGGGACAAAAAGAGGTCGAAAGCTGGAACGGAAGAGGAGACATGGTCAGGATCCAAAACGGATCGAGGCCAGAGGACAGATGGGAGCAAAAACAGTTGGGAGTCAGGGTTGAAAAAGGCTTGCCTAGTGTTAACTGAGGTTCGCAGACGGACTGACAAAAGGAGACGGACAGGAGTGGGTTTAACTAGGGACAGGGAGCCAATCAGATTCCGAGCCAGTTTTCAAGTGAGGCTGTGGTTTGAGCTATCCTGACCTTGATTTCTGGTTCTGACCCCACTTCTGATATGACAGTTCCAAGACACAGATGTTTGGTGACAGGTTCTAGTTCTCTATGGTTGATGGTGATGTTTGTGGTGATATGTTGGACGTTGTTGGTAAATACTTCCCTTTTGTTTTTTTCTGTGTTGGTTACGTTAGCTTTTTAGAAAAAATACATAGATCTTGGTGGGCGCAAGAGCATTTTTTCTTCTAAAGGAGGGCTGGGGGTGCGTGACAGGAAATAATTGAGAACCATTTGGTCTAAGGTTTTGTGAAAAGAGCCCAAATTGTATTTTATTTTTTCAGGATAATGACGTTCTCAAGGAAGGCTTCTTTCAAAAGAAGAAAATCCGTATACTTGTCACGATTGCCGATTCGGGGCACCTGCGACTGCCCTGTTGGCGCCAACAGCCACGGGATCTGATTGGCTGTTGAACTCTTTTTAAACCCCCGTCTTCCAAGAGGAAGCCGTCAGACCGTCTGAGAACCTATGCTCTCAGCTAGGCAAGCTTTGTACAATCCAACATTATCCTGCCCTGTTTTTCCTGCCTGATACCTGTTGCCGACCTGTTTCTGGAGCCTTTTCTGCTTTTGCTCCTCCGTCCCGGCCATCGACCTGTTTTGCCCTGTTTCCTGCCTGATACCTGTTGCCGACCTGTTTCTGGAACTGTTTCTGCCTTAATCCTCCGTCCCGGCCATCGACCTGTTTTGCCCTGTTTCCTGCCTGATACCTGTTGCCGACCTGTTTCTGGACCTGTTTCTGCCTTGATCCTCCGTCCCGGCCATCGACCTGTATTCTCGCTGCCTACGACTGCCCTCGCTCGACACGGATGTGCCACTTCCGCATTCCTGCCATCAGCTACCCATGACCGACGATCATCGGATCGTGGAAGCAAGCGCTGCTCTCTTTCTCAATAAAAACTGAGTAAAACGAACGCTATTGGGTCGTGTCTCCGTTCCTGGCTTGTGACAATACTGGCAAGAACATTCTGAACAGAGAAATTCACATGAGTTGGAATCCGTTCGACCAGCAGAAGAATGACAAGGGAAAGACCTGCATGTTGACCTTTTACCAGTCTACAAGACAAATGATAAGCTCGGGTAGTATTGAACGCAAAAGGTTGCACTTGCTCTACACGAGAGCAAGGTCACATTGTACACTCAAACATCAATGTTCCCTGTCATTTTCCTTACGGGTCCGAGCGTTCACACAAAGTCGGTGAGCAACGCTTGAAACAACAGTGAGCCACGGCAATCCCAAGTGTGGCAACTAAGTCATTATCAAACATGTCCAAAATTTGACATCAAGTTACATTTTGCTGAGTTTCTGGAAATGCAAATTTTTTTTCACTTTTGAATGAATTGACTCGTGTATTATTACAAATGTTGTGCAACCTACAAACATCGTTTGTTTTTACAATTTTTTCACAAGATTTCCATTTATTTTATTCCTGGTATCTTTTGTGGCATAATACTAACATTTTTGGGGGCTTATTGAGTCGGTTGCACGCTACAAAACTGTATTTGGTCACATTTTGTAGTGGAAGTACAATGTTGGCAACAAGATTCACTTGATATAATTGGATATTATTTGAATGCAACACAAACTTCTTCTTTTTTCCGTGTTTTTTTTTCTACTTTTTTAAAAATTCCTTTAAAAAAATCTCATTGTCTTTATTTTTTCCGAGCTGTTACTTTTTTTTTTTGTTCTCTATTTACTTTTTTCCCACATTTCTTTCTTTTCTTTTTTTCTGGCTTTTTTCTAAATCTTTCCTTCTTTTTTTCTCAGCTTTCCACAACTTATTCCTTTTGGTATTTTTTTTCTTTTTTGTTCTATTCCCCCTTCCTTTAAGTCATTTTGTGCATAATTTTACCTAACTTAAAATTAGTTTTACCTGGTTATATCAGTATCAGAAATTATTTTCCCCCCATTTTATTAACACTCCACTTATTGAAACATAAATATTTTGTTTGTTTGTTTGTACATGATTCAATTGTTTGTTTGTTTGTACATGATTCAAATTGAATCGTTTCTCCGGCGCCGTCACGAATGGCAGCCACTCCAGCAGCTCCCGTGTTATTTTCGATTGTTCTCAGCTCAGGGATGCTGCTGGAAAAGTGAATTTCCCTTCGGGGATGAATAAAGTATCTATCTATCTATCTATCTATCTATCTATCTAATATTTGGTCATGTTGGGATTAAAGAAGCAAAAACAACCCGAAGAGCCGTTTAGGACCCGAAATGAAATGAAATGATCTGCATTTATATAGCGCTTTTCAAGTTAATGACTTCCCAAAGCGCTTTACATTCTGCTTCACATTTCCCAATAGCAGTGATCTGTGCAGCCATGTAAGGCGCTAACCTGCTTATTGGGGGTATTGGGGGTTCAGTGTCTTACCCAAGGACACTTCGGCATGTGACACGGACAAGCTGTGATTCGAACTGGGATCCCTTAATCCTAAAACGATCGCTTTACCTCCTGAGCTACTGCCACCCCAAAGAAAGAGCCGGTTCCTTTTAGTGAGCCGAGCCGAAGAAGCCGGTTCCCGACAAACTCTACTAACTTTACTCAACTTCGTTTTCCTTCGACTCGACTTCAAAATACCGCATTTAGGACACAACATCAGGGGAACCCGTGTATTTTGACCTTCATGCGCTGTAACTTTGACTTAAGTCGCTTCTTGCCTAGATGGTAAGGCGCCCGCTTTGAGACTGGGAGGTCGGTGGTTCGCGCCCCGGCCGAGTCATTCCTAAGACTTAAAAAGTGGTCGGCGGCGCCCTCTGTTGGCTGCGGCTGCATCGGCTCGCTACAACGGGTCAGGTGCAATCGACATTTCGTTCTGTGTACATTGTTACACAGAATGACAATACAAGGAAATTATTATTTTTATTATTATTATTCTTAATTAATAATTTTGAGCCCTCATTTTCGTGAGCTGGCTCGATTTTCTTGTGCGCTGAGAATGTGCGAGTTTACGTGAGTGTTTTCAGCAAATACTGGTAGAAATTCAAGGAAATGGTATTGTCAATCCAAACTATGTGTCAAGACCAGAACGGAGACAGGACTCACTTGCGTTGCATTTCTAACAAGTTTTATTGGAAGAAAGAGAAAGGGTTGCGCCCACGTTCTGGTGTTCACTGGACGCGGGAAGCAGGTTGATCTGAACGCGGAAGTGGATCTTCCGTGACGAGCCATGGCGGTGTCGGGAACGGAAAAAGTGGTCAGTAGCCGGCACAGGAGATCAAAAACGTGGTCGGGGTCGGAAGTGAGTCGGAAGCGAGGAAAGGGGAACAGACGTGGTCGGAGACAAAAAAGGTCGAAAGCCGGAACGGGAGAGTAGACGTGATCAGGATCAAAAACGGGTCGAAGCTGGGGACAGGAGCAAAAAACAGGTTGGAGTCAGGGTCGAAAAAAGGCTTGCCTAGTGTTAACTGAGGTTCGCAGACGGACTGACAAAAGGGGACACATAGGAGTCGGTATCAATAGGGACAGGCAGCCAATCAGAGTCCAAGGCAGTTGGCGCCAAAGGAGCGGGCACAGGTGATGCATATAGATAATCATGACACTATGTCTGACAAAATGTGGTCGGGGTCGGAAGCTGATGCTGTAACTGGCACCCGGACTGGACTTTGGACACACCTGGTTTATGCCTTTAGGTCAGGGGTGTCAAACTCATTTTAACTCGGGGGCCACACGATAGAACAAACATTCTGTCGAGGGCCGGACTTGTAGATTAAAGAGAAAGAAAAAGAGAGATAAAGAAATAAGAGAAAGAAGGAGGGAAAATGAGAGAGGGTGGGACAAAGAAAGACAAAGAGAGAAAGGGAGAGAGCGCGAGAAACAAAAGATAAAAAGTCGTGAGAGAGGGGGAAAAGAAAGGGAGAGGAAAGAAAGAAATCCAAAGAGAAATAGAAAGACAGAAGGAGAGAAAAGAAAGCGCGAAGGGTATGAAGAGAGAAAGAGAAAAGAGGGAAAAGGAAAAAAGGAGGTTAGAGCAAAATAAGTCAAAAAGACACAGAGAGAAAGAGACTAAGAGCAACAAAGGAAGAGAAAAAGAGAAACACAGAGAGTGAAAGAGACAGAGTAGGAGAAAAGGGGTGGAAAAGAAAGAAAGACAGAGAGAGAGAGAAAGAGAGAGAAATAAATACAAGTGCAATGTCTTTATTTGAGGCACCTGGCTTTGGCAACATCAAGTCGACATATTTCAACCTTGCAGCTTGTTTTTCTCTTGCACTTCTCTGAGTGTCATCTCGCGGGCCGGATCCAATCCCTTAGTGGGCCTGATCTGGCCCGCGGGCCGCCTGCTTGTGCTTTAGGAGGACTGTGTCATTTGCTTACAATCAAATACTTTACTTCATACACCATAAACCACTCAACTTGTAGTAAGTACTACAAATTTTTGTATGTTTTTAAAAGCAGTTCATAAACCTCCATGGATACATTTATTGTTTATCTTTTATGGATGATCTCCAATGTGATTGGCTGACGGACTTCCTGATAACCTGAACGTGGCCACACCACGGACGAGCACGTTAGAACTGTGGCCTGTCAAACTAGAAGGAAGTATGTACATGAGGGTTGGCAAAGATGCCTTTCAAACTAAAACTTAAGTTGTTTTGTTTTTACGCCCAAAATATTATGTACGGTAATTTACTAATAAAAAATACATAAAATATTATATAATATAAAGACTAGCCTAAAAATAAAGTATTTAAAACAAACCACTGACGACCCTTTGTTGTCAAATTACTTTTATTTTGACAGGTTTCTCGGAAGTAACAGTCAGTTCTATGATTGAAATTCAATACGACCTGTAGTTGTTTTTGACAGTTTGTGTAAAGTCCGAAGCAGGTAAAATCCCAAAAGAATTTTAAACAATTCTTTGTTATTTTATTTACCTTCACATTTCTCTTTTTACATAGAATTACTGCTCCCCACTGCGAGACTGTTTTCATTCTCACCAGGTAAGTCACGCTGCCCTCAAGAAACAGCAACAACCCGAACTTCAGTACAATGTATTGAATATTATTCTTTCTATCATGGCTAAGAGTCTAAAGGTTAATGGATGAAATAGTAAATCACTCTATGCAAAGTTTGATAAAGTTGACTTTAATTCGGCTTTGAAGGAGGGAGGATGTAATAATCGTGACACTATATTTCATTCACTTTTAGAGGAAAAAAAAGCTGTAACTCTCTATTGTCGAAATCCTGTCAACAACGAGTGACTAAAATGTCAAAAAAGAAATGTGATTTTCCCTAAAAAGTCAGATAATTCTTCCTTTGGGGATTTAAAAGACAATCTGTGTCGAAATACTTGTTTCCCATATATATAGAGAGATATATAGAGAGAAATATATATATAGAGAAAGAGAGAGAATAAAGAGGGAGGATACAGAGAGAGAAAGAGAGAGGATAAAGAGAGAGAGGATAGAGAAAGAGAGAGAGGGGATAAAGAGAGATTATAGAGAGTAAAAGACAGGATATATAGAGAGAAAGAGAGTCAGAGAAAGAGAGGATATAGAGAGAGAAACATACATAGATAAAGAAAGAAAGAGGGAGGATATAAAAAGAGAGAGAGGATAAAGAAAGGATATAGAGAGAGAAAGAGAGAGAGGATAGAGAAAGAGAGAGAGGGGATAAAGAGAGGATATAGAGAGTGAAAGAGAGGATATATAGAGAGAAATATACATAGATAAAGAAAGAAAGAGAGAGAGGGGATAAAGAAAGGATATAGTGAGAGAAAGAGAGGATAGAGAGAGGATATATAGAGAGAGAAAGAGAGGATTTATAGCAAGATGGAGAAAGAGAGGATATAGGGAGAGAAAGATGGAGAGATAGAGGGAGAGAGGGGATTGAGAGGATAAAGCAAGAGAGAGGGAGAGGGGATTGAGAAAGGATAGAGAGAGAGCGAGAGAGAAAGATTTGAACAAATAGTCGTCTGAAATACGATAAAATCTTTCAATTGACAGGTGATATTGCAGGTACCAATGTAAATATAAATGTCCAAATAAATCGGTTCAACTTCACGATTGTGTCTCGAAAACATTTTCAGATTTTAAAGCCTGAAATGCGGCATTATGAGGAAAAAGTTCTTGTCATACATTATCTGTATTATTTGTTATTGGTCATCCTGGAAGGGGGATTACCTCATGTGAGCTCCCTTCTCAAGGTTTCCTTATTTTCTTCATGCTGAGGAATTTGAGTTTTTCCTTGCCCTCATGTAGGTTTTAGATCAGGGGATGGTGTCATAGTAGTCTGTAGTTTGCAATAATCTGTGGTCTGTGCAGCCCTTTCAGACTCCTTGTGATTATACAATTAAACATGACTTGACTTAAGGTTGTTGAGTTTTCCCTTGCCCTAGGGTAGGTTTGAGATCAGGGGATGGTGCCATAATAGTCTGTAGTTTGCAATAATCTGTGGTCTGTGCAGCCCTTTCAGACTCCTTGTATTTATACAATTAAACATGACTTGATTTAAGGTTTTTGAGTTTTTCCTTGCCCTAGTGTAGGTTTGAGATCAGGGGATGGTGTCATAATAGTCTGTAGTTTACAATAATCTGTGGTCTGTGCAGCCCTTTCAGAATCCTTGTGATTATACAATTAAACATGATTTGACTTAAGGTTTTTGAGTTTTTCCTTGCCCTAGTGTAGGTTTGAGATCAGGGGATGGTGCCATAATAGTCTGTAGTTTGCAATAATCTGTGGTCTGTGCAGCCCTTTGAGACTCCTTGTGATAATGGGCTATACCTGACTTGATGTGTGCGTTTGCTTCACTATATCATTCACTAAATCAGTCGACACCTACTTTTATTTGCCTTAAAACACGCATATTCTTCTCAAATGACCGATATGATTTTCTGTGTTGTCATTGCATACTGAATTATGTGTTGCCTTTCTTTTCTATCCTCTCTTTAGATTAACAATTACGGTATGGCGCGATGGAATCTCGGAATTATTGTTATTTTACTCCACATTATCTTTTGCTGCCAAGCAAAGAGGGACCCGACAGTATACTGTTCTGGTAAGTTACCTAAAACATCTCTCATCTCATCTCATTAGCTGCACCGCTTATCCTCAGTAGGGTCGCAGGGGTGCTGGAGCCCATCCCAGCAATCATCGGGCAGTGGGGAGGGGACACCCTGAACTGATTGCCAGCCAATCGCAGGGCACACAGGGACAGACAACTCGCTCGCTCATTCAAGCCTAGGGACAATTTGGACCGGCCAATTCACCTGAAATGCATGTTTTTGGAATGTGGGAGGAAACCGGAGTGCCCGGAGGAAACCCACGCAAGCACGGGGAGAACATACAAACTCCGCACAGGAAGTCTGGAGCTGGATTTGAACCAACGCAGGAGGTTCCCATGACATGAACTGTGCCGCACATGCGCTAACCTCTGCGCCGCCGTGCTGCCCTAATAAGTGACTTATTTTGTTTAAACAGACGGGTAATATTTTAAAATTATTATATTATAAAATTATAAGTCTAGTGGTTTTAGTGTTCAACAAATCCCCTAAAACCGGGTCATTTTATTTAAAGTAGCACCCGAAAATTAGGTTATTCTGTTAAAAATTGTATTGAAATGAAATGATCTGCATTTATATAGCGCTTTTCAAGTCAATGACTTCCCAAAGCGCTTTACAATGTGCTTCACAATTCCTAATAGCGGCCTTGCAGCCATGTAAGGCGCTAACCTGCTTATTGGGGGTATTAGGGGTTCAGTGTCTTACCCAAGGACACTTCGACATGTAACACGGACGAGCCGGGAATCGAACCTGCTCAAGATGTGATAGTCATGACCTATTATGAATTGGGTAAATCAACACAGAGTTTAATAAAAAAATAAACCAAAATACACTTATTATTTCTTGTAGGACACCTTCCAGACCATTGGTAAAGGAAAATGCTGAAAATAACTGACTTTCATACACAGGGTTGGGTTACTTTAACTGGGTTACTTTCAATTACTTTTGGATTACTCCAATACCAAATATGCTAATAAAAGACAAAAGAAACTAAATATGAATAAAATGATGACTCACAACACGTGGTAAGCTTTCTCTCCTGGCTTTGATCTCTTTGTTCTCCGGAAAAACTAAGCTTGCCAACATCATTTTTGCCGTTCCATGTATTCCGTTACTCCCCAAGCCTGCACAAAATTGAGTCATTTTATTCATGTTTAGTTTCTTTTGTCTTTTATTAGCATATTTGGTATTGTAGTAATCCATAAGTAATTGAAAGTAATCAAGTTAAAGTAACCCTACCCAACCCTGTTCATACTCATACTACATAGATCAAACGTTTTCCATCATTGTACTGTAATTTTCATCTGTTTTCCAGCTTGCCGTGCAATTGTAGACGAGTTGAATCACTCAATTGACCAGGTGGACCCAAAGAAGACCATTAATGTTGGCAGCTATCGACTCAATCCAGACGGAACTATAAAAGACAAAAAGGTAAATTCCTCTGATTCTTGCAGAATCAAAGAATCCATCCGTTTCTTATATTACTGCACACCAACAGTACACTTTACCTATCGTGGTATGATAGAACAGCTCGAAACTAAAGACATAATACTTAATTGACCAAAATATTCTAGATAATTGTGAAATATAAATGAATGAATAATGACACCTCCTTTAGCGAAAACATCTTGTTCTTTGACTGACGACGGGGGCTTGTGCAAAAAAAGACTGTGCTGTTTGTGCATTATGCCTCGAGAATGTTGTACCCTGCCCGTCAAGTGTTAAACGTCATGACGAGATGAAACATGAATTCAAGGCGTACACATTAAAACACGCAGTGTCCAAGTACGGCAAACAAACACAGACCCTAAAAATCTTTCTCACTGCTAAAAACACCACCACTGAAGCAAGTTATCACATTGCTCACTGCATACATAGCAAACACGGGAAACCATTTATATCTGAGACCAAATCAGCTGTTATGTCTGTTGCACTTATTTTCAAGTAGCCTTCTACCTTGCTGCTGTTATTTCAATTTTTGATATTTTCTGCAACAAGATTTCATTGATGAATGGTATGGTAGCTGTCCATATCACCTGTTTTTGATTGTAGTTCATTGTTGATGAAGAATGGTTGATTCTGGTTCATTCTTGTGGTAGAAAGTTGAAGTCATGGATGTCTACAGGCCTCTGCACATGTTGCTCACATTAATGTTTTAGTTTATTGATGAACAAGAACTCTTCCTCTTACGTCACCGACTCCTTTAGACCTTGTTTTTCAAGTATTATTAGTATATTGTGGGGCAAATTGATCGGGCTGTTTCCACAATAAAAGCAGGTTGAATGATAAAAACAAAGCTACTCATTTGGCGTTGACATAAAGTAGTCTGTGAAGCCCTTTGACACTTGTGATTGAGGGCTATCCAAATAATCATGCCTTGACTATAAAGATAAAGTTACGTATAACTTCTGATTAATTCTTGAGGCAAAAAGTTGAAGTCATGGATGTATACAGGCCTCTCCACTTGTTATTCACATTAATTTTCTGAACAAGAATAGTGGAAGATAAATTGGTCAGTTATATTATTTCAATGTATAACCCTGTTGTATATTGGTGTGAAATGACAGCTCTTTCGGATATTAAAAAAAAAAGGTTGTGCAAGTCATTGATCTTGGTGTGGCACACTGATTCACAAGGAAATTTGAAAGTGGCACTCCACACCAAAAAGGTTGCTGACCCCTGATCTACACCATGATTGTCATGAAGCTTAGGTGTGTTTTTTTAATGTTTATTCTGGTCTGTCTGCTCAAGCTAGAATAGAATAAAATATATCCTTTATTGTCATTGTTACAAAATGGGTTAACATATTGTGACAACAAAATTGGGCATGACACTCCAGTTTCACACATTAACTGTGAGGTAAAGAAACCAAGAAGATAAGGAACAGAGAAGATAAGGTTATAAAACAAGGTTATAGTTATAATTTACACAAAGAAATGACGGCATGTAGGATGTTACATACAGTTGGTATCGTAAGGGTTTGTGCAATATGCATTTGGTGCAAAAATAGTCAACATAGTGGAAAAAAAATAGTCAACATTGTGCAAGGTGAGCAGTAAACATAGTGCAGTCAACATTGTGCAAGAAACATAGACATGAGTACCATTTTACGTTCGTATAAGGTAGTGTGTTTGCAAGAGTTTTCAGTTTTTGGTGCGGTGTGTGTTAAGGGTGGTAATGGCGACGGATCACCACTTTATCGTGGTCGGGGAACTTTGCGCGTCTCCATGACCCCTAGAGCTATGTCGGCGGGAGTCTCGTACTCCTGGTAGGGTTACCCAAGCCGAACAGGTCGAAGGGTAGAGTCCAGACTGAGTGATCCCAAAAGCTGGTGGCGGCACGCTTTGAGGCGGTTTCCTACAGACTTGGATCCCGTTAGCCGCCTGCAGTTGTAGAAAGATGCCGGTCGTCTAGGGTCTCCCTTGCCACTGGAACCATCTTCTTTACAATCAAGATAGTGGCGTTGGGGAAAGCGCACCCCTTACGCCACTTTAAAAACCATCATTGCGCAGGTATCCTCTTTTACCTGAGTCTCCGACCACAATCCAGGATCGGACTGTTCAAACATCAGCAGACTCACAAATAAAAGAAGATGGTCATCATCAAATCGATGGACAACCCCAACAACAACAATGGCTCTGGGGAAGAAACTGTCTCTGAGTCTGTTTGTTTTTGTTTTGTGTGACCTGTAGCCAAGCTAGCCAAACAAGGAAATAAAACACATTGGGAATGATATTCCTGATGCTGGCCTAATGAGGTCGTGTCCCACTGGATCTTGGATATCCTTTAGTCCCCAAGGACCAGGCTATCATAAGGTGTCCAGCAGGTATTGATCTCCCCGGATTAGTTCCTGTTAGACAAGCACTGATATCTGCATTGATTCGCTGGAGGAAGTGAAAAAAGGGAAGGACTGTAGAAAATGGACCTTTCAGTCTTTGAATACACTATTGTGCTTAGACATTTAATGCAAAATAAATCGTCAAATATATAAATGTAGTTTGCGTGTTCCTTTTTAACATTTGTCATTCCTGCTATTTGGAAGAAATTCTGTTTTCTGTGGCGCATAGTATTCCATTTACTGACATACTGTATTGCAGGGGTCAGCAACCTATGTTAACCAGTGGATAACGGGAATAAAAATGATTATATTTTTTAAAATCCGCCTTTAACCTGAAATTTAGACATTTTCAGTGGCGCGCTGTGTTATTTAGAGGCTTTACGGTAGCGCCCCTCCTCCTCTGCTTTGTGTATGTGTCTGCGCTGCGCTGTGGAGAGGAGAGATCCGTGTTTTAACCCAGCCACAGAAACACTGGCGCGCGATAAATGAACGAATCGTGACCACTCCTCCAGCAAAAAATCTCGTTCTTTTCAGCCAGTGTGGACAGATGATAGAGACTTTGTGCAAAAAATGACCGTTCTGTTTTGTGCATTATGCCTCGAGCGTTGTACCTCGCACATCAAGCGTTGCACGTCATTACAAGACGAAACATGAATTCAAGGATGAGTCCGACATGGCGGAGACATTAAAACGCGCAGTGTCCAGGTACGGCAAGCAAACACAGACCCTGAAGACCTTTGTCACTGCTAAAAACGCCACCACTGAAGCAAGCTATCACATTGCTCACTGCGTAGCAAAGCACAGAAAACCATTTACTGATAACGAATATTTTAAAGAAGCCTGTGTGTGTGCTTGTGTGCGTGCGTGCCTTCTGCTTTGCTGCTGTTATTTCAAGTTTTGATATTTTCTGCAACAAGATATCATTGATGAATGGTATTGTAGCTGTCCTCATCACTTGTTTTTTGATTGTAGTTCATGGTTAATGAAGAATGGTTGATTCTGGTTAATTCTCGTGGCAAAAAGTTGAAGTCATGAAAGGCTACAGGCCTTTCCACATGTTGTTCACATTCATTTTTTATTTGATTGATGAACAAGAATAGTGGAAGATAAATAGGTAAGTTATATTATTTAAATGTATATCCATGTTGTATATTTGGACTGGCGTAAAATTACAGCTCTGTTGGATATAACAGAAATGCTGCGCGAGTCGTTAATCCTGGTGTGGCACACTGATTTACAAGGAAATTTGAAAGTGGCACTCCACATCGAAAAGGTTGCTGACCCCTGCTGTATAGTATCAGGAAATTCCACCGATGACAGAAAAACAAAAGAAAAACAGTAACATGTAACTCAGTGTTCTATATCAAGCGAGGAATAGCTGGAGCCAACTTTGTACAAGCGGGAATAATGTGGAAATATATTCAATATAATTTTGTTTGTTTTAGAGACATTCAGTGGTGGACTTGCTGGTGTGTTTAGTAGCGTTGTCCTGCTGCATGATCCAAGAGCGCTTGAGTTTGATGGCACGTACTGATGGCTAGACGTTCTCCTTTAGGATCTTCTGTTAAACACCAGAATTCGTTATCCCGCCAACCACAGCAAGTGGTTATGAATAGAATAGACTAGAATATACCTTTATTGTCATTGTTATGGTCAGTGTTCGTGAGTCAGCTATAACGAAGAGACTCGCCCAAAATGGCATCCAAGGGAGATCCTCCAGGCAAAAAACATCCATCCATTATCTGCACCGCTTATCCTCAGTAGGGCCATGGGGGTGCTGGAGCCCTTCCCAGCTACAATGGGCAGGAGACACCCTGAACCGGTTGCCAACCAGTTTCAGGGCACACAGAGACAGACAACTCACTCGCCTTTTAAACCTAGGGACAACTTGGACCGGCCAATTACCTGACACGCATGTTTTCGGAATGTGGGAGGAACATTCAAACTCCGCACAGGAAGGCTGATGCGGATGCACTAATCACTGAGCTGCCGTGCCGCCTGGCGAAAAGCAGCTGTTAGAAAACAACACAATGAATACTCTCACATTTGCCATAAAGCATCTTTATTATCCTCAATACTTTTGGTGAAACATTCTGTGGACTGATGAATCAAAAACTGAATTTTTTTGGAAGGTGTGCAGCCCGTGACATCTGGTATAAAATTTGACAAAAAGATCATGATGAAAACAGTAAAACATGGCTGTGGCAGTGTGATGGTCTTGGGCTGCCCATCTGCTTCCGGATCAAGACATCTTGCTTTGGTTGACAGAGTTCTGGATTCTGGCATTTACCAGAAGATCCTGAAGGAGATTGTCCAGCCATCACTGTGGCACACAGAGAACACAAGACAAATGGACAAGTGGTTAGAAATCAAGCCAAAACCTCAGCCCCAGAAGATTCAAAAGAAGCTAACAAAATTTCTGACGCTACAAAACGTAAACGTACATTAAAACATCGTGGAAAGAGGAGTTCACGTGGCTTGTAGCAGACAACGCAACGCAAACATTGCATGGGTGAAGATAAGTAAATACTGTTGTAAGATGGAAAACAGCGATGTCGTATCCATGCAATGAATGTTATAAATAGATTTACAATAAACTTACCGTAAATTCCGGACTATAAGCCGCTACTTTTTTTCCCCAAAATTTCAACCCCGCGGCTTATTCAGTGATGCGGCCAATTTATGTCATTTTTCTAACAGTCGCCAGCGGCGCTCGAATTCAAGGCACATGACGCAGCTTACAAGCTAAACGCAATCGAGCAGTCCGATAAAGAAGGAAACAGAGCTACTGCACGCAAGGTAAAATACCTTGCGTGCGTGTTGCTAGCGTGTTTTTGATTACGTGAGCGTGGAACGTCGTCTATATGACAAAGTCTCTTACCCATACTGGGGAAGTCAACTATGATGACGTCAATTATAAGGAGGTAGATGAGGACGGTTTACCGTGGTTTTTGCAAGAATGGATTGTTTTTTTTTTAACAGTGTTGCGAGCGTGTTTCTAGTAGCGTTTTGCTACCCTTCACAGGTACAGCTTTGAAAACTCTCTCGGTGTACCGTCTTTCTTTGTAAATATGTATAACCATGTATCATATGTATTTGCAACTGTATATTTTTGTAATGTATTTATTTGTATTTATTTTGGACACTTATTCTGATAAGTCTTGCTCGACCAATTAAAAAGAAGGGGCGTAACAGACGCGGGGGATGACGGCAAGTGGGGACCGGTAAAGGTGAGTGTTTGTGGACATGGCAGACAATAGTGGATATCTATTTTTCCCACCCTTACCTTTGGAAATATACACTTTTTTTCCTTGGATTACTTTTAACGGGACCCGGACTCTGCAGGTCCGCAACCAATGATAACTACCGGTATCGTTTTCCGTTACTTTACCGGCTGTGGTTTTTGAACTGTGAACTTCGTGTTCAGTTAAAATCAAAGTTGGGTTTGGGTTAATTTTATGGTTACTTATTTTAATTTGGGCGCATGCGGCTTATATACTGGTGCGGCTTGTGTAAGTTCAAAAGCGACTATCCTCTCAAAATGTGGTGGGTGCGGCTTGTAATCGGGTGCGCTCTATAGTCCGGAATTTACGGTAATTTTAAAGTGTTGTTCTGTCATATATTCTTATTATCAATGCTTAATACTTTGCAACAATAGGGTTTTTTTTCTGCGATGAGTCGTCTTATTGTGTTTCAAGTTGTGAAAAATGGGGCAGGCAACTTTATGGCTGATGTCCTGTAACTTTTTCTCATGAGTTTCAAAAACTGTTAAACAGAATGTTACTTTTGTATTAGTTTTATCAGTAAAGAAAATCTGCATTCTGTTAAAGGAAGCCATCCAAGCATTGGATTTACCAACCTTCCCTAGTGAATTGTTACCATTCTAGCCAGCCAAGTAGAACATTCTAGTTCTCCCAGGGATGAGCTTCTCCTCCGCCCTTTGCCGAAACAATCCTCCACCTGTCGTCCGGTCACTCAAACCGTCCCGAAGCACAGAAGAACCCAAACCTTGATCCCTTGCCCTCCCGGCTCCCTCCTTTTCAGCAGCTTTTGACCTATCCTGAATCAGAGAGGGAGGGATGTCACAGCTTAGATGCCATCAGCCAGAAGGATTTGCTGGTTTTAAGTCTCCGCTCTTTGGCCTCTTCACAGTAGGACTTCCTGGGGGGACGAAGCCGCTCTCTGACACAAAAGTTAAACCTGCCCGCTGTAACAATGACACATTTAAGATTTTCAAAGACATTGAACTTAGTTTGAAGGCGAGCTGATCTCATAGCGACCGGTGGGAAGTCATGCATTGAGAATGAGAGGATTCACAATGGCGTGCTTACACAGTGTCAGTGACACATAATATAACTGCCTGGAAACAGTCAAGCCATTCCGGGTCTCCACTGGAATGAGAGGATTATAGAGAAACAGATGGATATGGCCATGTTGCTGATATCATTTATTTTCTTTTCCAATATATGTCCATGCTAGTTTTTATCTTTTTAAAACCGGGGTTTCTAACCTTTTTCAAGTTGAGAGCTACTTTTTAAAAAAGCTACAGTTGTTTTGTTAAATTTTAGTTTATTGGTTTCACTTTGTCATGTGGGAAAGAAAGAGAGGAAGATAGATTAAAAAATGAAAGAGAGAAAAAAAGGAAAAGAAAAAAGACAGAGAAAGAAAGAAAGAAAGAATAAAGAAGAGAGGGAGAAAGCGTGAAAGACAGAAAGACAGTAAGAGAAAGTAAAACAGACAGGAAAGATAAAAAAGAGAGAAATACAGAGAAGGAAACAAGAGAAAGGAAGAAATGATCATGAAGGGAGGAAGAGGCAGGCAAAAAAAATAGAAAGATGAAAAAGAAAGCGAAAGAGAAGGGAAAGAGAAAAGGAGAGAAAGGCAGAGAAGGAAACAAGAGAAAGGAAGAAATTATCATGAAGAGAGACAGAAATATAGGAAGATAGAATGAAAGAAAGTGAAAAAGAAGGAAAAGAGAAAAGGAGAGAAAGACATACAGAAAAAAATACAGCAAGAAAGAAAGGCAGAAAGAGAGAGAGTAAGAGAGAGAGAGAGAATGAGAGCATTATAAAAATAGGGAAAGAAAGAATGAAAGAAGGAGAGAGGAAAAGGAACGTGAAAAAGGACAGAAAAACTGAGACAAAGCAAGAGAAAGACAGAGAGTGAAAAAGAGAAAGAAAGAAAGAAGTGCCCTGTGGCATTGGCCCTCGCTCACACCTGACAAGACAGTGCCATCTTTTAAATTTTAAATATTTAAATATTTATATGTTAAATATTTCAAACTGTGCCTTTAAGGTAGGCTCATTGTTGCATTCGATATAATGCAGCTAAAAGGAGGACTAATATGTGTTGATGATGACAAAGTCATGGTATTGGCTGGTAAAATAGCTGTTTAAAATAACCTCTGTATGGCATACACTCACTATAATACAGTACACCAAAGCCTCCACAGACTCAGCTGCTATGCCACAAGTGACACTAGGCAAAAGCAGTGCTAGGAATCAAATTGAACAATTTTAAGGAAGTGGAGTATTTCCGACGCTGTTTTGTTTGTTTTCCTTTTTCTGTCACGGTTGCCATGGCGCTCAATTGGCACCGCCCGTGAGTCACGGTTGCCATGGCGCCCAATTGGCTCCGCCCGTGTGGCGCCAGCTGCAGCTTGTTGACAGATTGGCTTCCTGTCAGTATTTAAACTCTGTCCTGTCAGTCTTCTTTTGTTGGTCTGTCTGCGAATCTCTGTTTCTACACAAGTCCTTTTTGCCTGTCCTGTTTTTGATCCAGTGTTTCTCCCGTTACGAACTGTTTTGATTTCGACCATGTCTGCTTTCCCGTCCCGAATTACGACCTGTTTTGATCTCGACCACGTCTTTTTTCCCGTCCCGAATAACGATCCGTTTTTTCATCTCGACCACGTCTACTCTCCTCTCCCGGCTTTCGACTTGTTTCCGATCCTGATCACGTTTTTGCTCCCCTATTCTGGCTACTGACCTGTTTTTTCCACTCCCGACACCGCCATCGCTCGCCACGAATGTGCCACTTCCGCATCTGAGCAACCTGCTCCCCGCGACCAGCAATCACCGGATTGTTTGTGCAATCCTTTCCGTTCTTCCCAATAAAACTGTGAGTAACGTTACGCTAGTGGGTCTTGTTTCCGTTCTGCTCCTGACAATTTCTATTCTTTCATCTAGCACTTTTCCATCATATTTAAGCCCATCCTGTCCATTATTAAGCTAAAGAGAGTTTTAGAAATGCTTTCATTTTGGGGGTGTTTGATCAGCCTCAAATGGGCTGGTTACGCCCATGGCCGCCATTAATTAGTTTTTAAACGGCTACATTGAATACTGTAGGGCTAATTTAGAGTCAACATCCCAAGAATGTTTTTAGAAATCAGTAGAACAGGTGCATCTCGGAAAACCGACGACAGCATGGGTGTAACGTGCAAACTCCACACAGTGAGGACGGAGTCATGTAATTTTCAGTCATGATCCCGGGCTTGTGATCACAGCGTGAGTAAGGATGTAGAATGGCGGGTAAATTAAAGGTTTTCTCCCTAGTCACAGCTCTTACTTTCAGTCCTGTGACAAATCCTTTATTGCTGAACTACAATTAAAAAACGATCGTCATGAACCAGAACAGGATCAGGACCCAAACGTGTAACGTTTCTCACACAAGCTTTTTATTTTACGGGAAATGGGGAGTCATGCACGTTAAGCAGCAGTCTGGCGTGAAATGATAGGAAGCCAGAGGCCGACGAGATCGATACCGATTGCCCGAGTAGATATCGGACAGATGGGGTCGATACCGGACAGGACGGGACAGACAGGATTGATAAAGAAACAAGATATCGAAATAAAACAGGACAAACTAGACGGGAACGAAAACTGGAGAGGATGATAAACAGGACAAAAATAGACAGGAACGAAACTGGAAACCGATATTAAACAGTACAAAAACAAACGGGAACAATACCGGACAGGAAATGCCAACAGGAAACAGGACCGAGTCAAAACCCACGTCTTGCGGGGCAGTGGTCCGTTGACGGGCTGACCAACGAAAAATAAGAGCACTGAGCTTAAATAGACGGAAAGCCAATCTGTCAATGAGCCGCAGCTGGCGCCACTCGGGCGGGGCCAATTGGGCGCCATGGCAACCGTGACCACAATATTTGATCGTCTCTTTTAAGATTGTAACTGCATCAAAATATAGAAACTGAATACCTCGCAAAACCCTACATTTTTGTTACTGATATGCATGAAAATTTACCTGCTTTATATGCATTTCTAAACTAAGAACTCATCCTTTTAATAATTCTATTTTTGTTGCTATATTACTATTATGTTGTTGCTAGGTTAAGATTATTAGAATTGGGGCTAAAATAGTCAAACATATGACTTGATTAAGGACACTGAGTGATTTACCTGCATAAATAATAATAATAAATCTTTAAAAATAATTTGGGAAGGTTTCTTCATTTTCATTATGCTGATGTTTTCGGGTTTTTCCTTGCCCTCATGTAGGTTTCAGATCAGGGGATGGTGTCATAATAGTCTGTGGTTTGCAATAGTCTGTGCAGCCCCTTGGTGCCTTTTGCGATTCAGAGCGATACAAATCAACTGAACTTGACTTGCTAACATGGGCATCATATTGGTTACCCACACTCTACACCTGGGGTGTCAAACTCATTTTAACTCGGGGGGCCGGACTAGTAGATTAAAGAGATAAAGAAATAAGAGAAAGAGGGAGTGAAAAGGAGAGAGGGCGGGACAAAGAAAGAATAAGAGAGAGAGGGAGGGAGCGTGAGAAACAAAAGATAAAAAGTCGTGAGGGAGGGGGAAAAGAAAGGGACAGGAAGAAAAAAATCCAAAGAGAAATAGAAAGACAGAAGGAGAGAAAAGAAAGCGCAAAGGGTATGAAGAGAGAAAGAGAAAAGAGAGAAAAGGAAAAAAGGAAGTTAGAGCAAAAGAAGTTAAAAGACACAGAGAGAGAAAGAGACAAAGAGCAACAAAGGAAGAGAAAAAGAGAGACGCAGGGAGTGAAAGAGACAGAGACAGAGTGGGAGAAAAAGAGAGAGAGAGATAGAAAAAGAAATAAATACATACAAGTACAGTGTCTTTGTGGGAGGCACCTGGCTTTGGCAACATCAAGTCGACCTATTTCAACCTGCAGCTTGTTTTTCTCTTGCGCTTCTCTGAGTGTTGTTTCGCGGGCCGGATTCAATCCCTTAGCGGGCCTAATCTGGCCCGCGGTTCACCTGTTTGACACCTGTGCTCTACACAATCATTCAAAAACAATGAATAGACGTCAAGTTGACTTTGTGATTTGTAGAGGATTTAATTTGGAACCGGTTTGGCACTAATAGTCTTTCTTCTATGTTAAAGTATTTCACATGTTTTTCTAGACGAGGTTGTATGAATGAATGACTGAATGAAAACTTTATTTCGAGCATTAAAATAAAAACAGAACAAAAACAACTCAACAACAAAATAATGTTGCATAACTTGTTCGAAAAGGGGTAGTAAGAAGCAGATGCTTATTTTCCCTAACCCTTCATCTTCCCTATGAAATACACCAATGATAATAACGACAATAGTAATAATAACAGTAATGATATAATAATAGTAACAATAACAACAAGGTTAACTACAAACGCAGTAATTCCAATCTCTCGTATCACTCATACCCCGGGGCGGCAATAGCTCAGGAGGTAGAGCGCTCGTCTAGGGATCAAGGGATCCCAGTTCGAATCCCGGCTCGTCCGTGTTACATGTCGAAGTGTCCTTGGGTAAGACACTGAACCCCTAATACCCCCAATAAGCAGGTTAGCGCCTTACATGGCTGCAAGGCCGCTATTGGGAAATGTGGAGCACATTGTAAAGCGCTTTGGGAAGTCATTGACTTGAAAAGCGCTATATAAATGCAGATCATTTCATTTCATTTCATTTCATTTACCCCATTTTTTTCATCTCTGTATTCAGCCAGGAATGTTTTTTTTTATATTTAAATTTGAACATGTAAATAGTTGGAAATTGTTTGATCTCGTCTTGTAAATTGTTCCAAAGGTTGACTCCACACACAGACACACACATACTTTTCCTGGTGGTTCTCACCTTTGGGATTATGAATTTACGACAGCCCCTTAAATTATAATTTCCCTCTTTCCGAATGAATAATTTTTGGATGTTTTCTGGCACTATGTTTTTGTTGACCTTAAATAGCAGTTCTGCAGTGAAATTTTTTACAAAATCATCTAATTTTAATCATTTGGACTGCAGGAATAAAATATGAGTATGATCCCGATATCCTACCCTGTGTATGGTTCTAATTGCACGTTTTTGGAGGATGAAAAGAGGCTGTAGTGAACTTTTGTAATTATTGCCCCAGAGTTCTGCACAATATGTTAAGTATGGCAGAACTAGAGAACAATATAATAAATACGATAGATCATAGTTTAAAATGAATTTGGCTTTATTGTTTATTGAAATGTTTTAGATACCTAATTTATTGTCTATTATGACCCCTAAAAACTTAATTTCCGATACAGTGTCTGTTGCAGCACCATCCATTTTTACTTCTAAATATTGATTTGCCTTGCGAGTACCAAAGAATATTACTTTGGTTTTATTTAAATTTAAAGATCATTTATTTATATCCATCCATACTTTTAGGTTAATCAATTCACGAATAATACAGGTTACCAAATCAATATAGTTATCATTTGAATAGAAAATGTTAGTGTCGTCTGCAAATATGACTATTTTTAATAGTTTTGAAACGGGGATGAATAAAGTATCTATCTATCTATCTATCTATCTATCTATCTATCTATCTATCTATCTATCTATCTATCTATCTATCTATCTATCTATCTATCTATCTATCTATCTATCTATCTATCTATCTATCTATCTATCTATCTATCTATCTATCTATCTATCTATCTATCTATCTATCTATCTATCTATCTATCTATCTATCTATCTATCTATCTATCTATCTATCTATCTATCTATCTATCTATCTATCTATCTATCTATCTATCTATCTATCTATCTATCTATCTATCTATCTATCTATCTATCTATCTATCTATCTATCTATCTATCTATCTATCTATCTATCTATCTATCTATCTATCTATCTATCTATCTATCTATCTATCTATCTATCTATCTATCTATCTATCTATCTATCTATCTATCTATCTATCTATCTATCTATCTATCTATCTATCTATCTATCTATCTATCTATCTATCTATCTATCTATCTATCTATCTATCTATCTATCTATCTATCTATCTATCTATCTATCTATCTATCTATCTATCTATCTATCTATCTATCTATCTATCTATCTATCTATTAAAAATTTCGTTAATATATAAATTAAATAACTTTGGACCCAGGATAGAACCCTGTGGTACTCCACAACAGATGTATTCAGATGACAACTCCCATTTTCACATATTGCTTCCTCCCCGTCAAATAACTGAATCCATTGCAAAGCCACGCCCCTGATGCCACATCTTTCCAGTTTTTTTAATAGTAGATTATGATTCATGCTATCAAATTCTGTCCATTATTAAGATAAAGATCTATGTAGATCTGTTATCAAGGATTTCATCTTTCTTTAAAACACTGTATTATTTATTTTATTTTTTATTCTTAACACTATGCCGAATGCTCATCAAATTCATGTAGTAAGGAAGTCTAAATCTTTCATATTTAAAATCCAACCCTCATTGTCAGTCTAGAAAATAAATTAACCAATTAAACTTCCCTGGTGAAAATTATCCTCCAGTGTCACATCACTGCATTTTGTTCTCCGAATGCCGCAGCTGTCCCCCAATCTTCGTCTGAAACGATGACATAAAATGGCCGTAGGCAACATTTGAGAGCTTTTTCGAAAATGAATATAAATTACAGCAGCAACTAAATTACACATCACCCAACGGGCACGATGGAATCCGCCATCAAACCTTTTGAATGAATGAATGAAAGCTTTTGAACATTAGAATAAAAACCGAACAAAAACAAAAACTCAACAACAAAATAATTTTACATAATCTGTTCGAAAAGGGGTAGTAAGAAGCAGATGCTTATTTTCCCTACCCTTTCATCTTTCCTATTAAATACACCAATGATAATAACAACAATAGTAATAATAGTAGCTGCCTTTTCCAGCAGCTGCCCTATTGTTTTATTGTCTGCTCCTATCTTCGGTGTTTTTTCTTCCCGTTTTGACAACTACACTATGGATTACTTCTATAATAATAATAATAATTATAATAAGTTCCTTTGTATTGTCATTCTTTGTAACAATGTACACAGAACGAAATGTCGATACACCTGACCCGTTGTAGCGAGCCGATGCAGCCGCAGCCAACAGAGGGCGCCACCATTTTTACCAATGTTATAAGTCTTAGGTATGACTCGGCCGAGGCGCGAACCAGCGACCTACCAGTCTCAAAGCGGGCACACTACCATCTAGGCTATGGGACATGGGTTTTAGCGCACAAAAATGCGTGTATTCAAGGAATTTCAACTCCTTGCCCTGAAGAATTCCCGTGCCGGCGTGATGAAGGGGCCTATCGTGGAAGAAGAGCCGGAGCTAGTGAAGCGGTTAGCGGCGTTATAAGTCTTCGGTACCATCCGTAATCATGGTTAATGCGAACTCACGGCCAAATAAGATCATCGAGTGCTGGTGGAAAACATCGAAGCGCACAGGGAGCGCAGTTGCTGTGTTTTGCGGAAACGTGGCTCACGTTTAGCATTCCGGACGCTAACATGTAGCTACCCGGAGCTATCCGGCTTCAACGCCGCTATACAGAGACAAGAAAGCCGGGGGGAATCGGAGAGGAGGCGGACTTGCTAACACGAGGTGGTGTATCCCTGGATTTTTACAAAGAAAAGATTTCCATCTGCCGCAGGGATGTCGAACTTTTGGAATGGCGTGACGTCATCCACTCCGCTACAAGCACCCTTAGGGCATCATATTAACCTGTTAATAAACAACGGGGTAGACTGCTGGAAGTGTGAATTTCCCTGCGGGGATGAATAAAGTATCTATCTATCTATCTCCATCTCTAATATTAATAATAACAGTTATGATATAACAAAGGCAACGATAACAATAAAGTTAACCATAGTTGTAAACGCACTATTCCCAATCTCTCGTATCACTCATACCCCATTTTCTTCATCCTTGTATTCCAATAGTAATGTTTTTTTTCTATTTAAATTTGAACACGTGAATAGTTGGACATTGTTTGATCTCGTCTTGTAAATTGTTCCAAAGTTTGACTCCGCACACAGACACACACATACTTTTCCTGGTGGTTCTCACCTTTGGGATGATGAATTTGCTACAGCCCTTTAAATTATAATTTCAGCATATTAGGGGCGGCAGTAGCTCAGGAGGTAGAGCGCTCGTCTTGGGATCAAGGGATCCCAGTTCGAATCCCGGCTTGTCCGTGTTACATGTCGAAGTGTCCTTGGGTAAGACACTGAACCCCTAATACCCCAAATAAGCAGGTTAGCGTCTTACATGGCCACAATACAAGGCCGCTATTGTGAAATGTGAAGTACACTTTTCATTGCTATATAAATGCAGTTCATTTCAAATGCAGATCATATTCTTGTAATTTGTACTCAACTGCGTTATGTTTTCGTTTTCCGTCCGTGTGCTTTGGAGTCAATATTATTTTTTTTTATGGGGCTTCATTTGGCCCATTTTAGCAGGACAATGAAAGTGAATGGCCCCCGTCCACGGCAGTGTAATAATGGCGCCCTGTCCAATGGGAATTGAATGGAGGATAGCATCCCTGAGAAGCCTATTCTCTGGCCCAACCGATTGCCCCCGATGCACCCCCATCCACCTCATTCTTCAAACAAGGCGGTGACTGACAGCTCCTTTTCACTGGGTTGCAACTGGCAAAGAAGGGCTTTAATTCTAAACCATTTTGTAGCATGGCATGATAATGACTCAGACACAAGCCCAAGGGCTGCAATGGGCCAACATGGTTTTGTTATGTTGTTGGACACCAAAAGGTCCTTTTTCTCCCTAGATAAGAGTAATGAAATTTAGCGCTTTCCGTGAGATGAAAATTTGATAAACGGCTTCAGTTTTTTTTTAAATGTTGATGATTATGATGACAATCTTGCAGAATTGGGTCCTGCTTTTACAGAATACATTGAATGTGTGAAATTTAAATAGTCAAAAATGTCCACTTTTTTACCATCTACGCTACAAATCCTGATTTGTGTGTGGAAGGGTGTTGTGAGTGGCAGCACGGCGGCGCAGTGGTTAGTGCGTGTGCGGCACAGTTCTAAGGTCTTGGGAACCTCCTGTGTGGGTTCAAATCCAGCTACCGGACTTCCTGTGCGGAGTTTGTATGTTCTCCCCGTGCTTGCGTGGGTTTACTCCGGGCACTCCGGTTTCCTCCCACATTCCAAAGACATGCATTTCAGGTGGATTGGCCGGTCCAAATTGTCCCTAAGTGTGAATGAGCGAGCGAGTTGTCTGTCCCTGTGTGCCCTGCGATTGGCTGGCAACCAGTTCAGGGTGTCCGCTGCCCGATGATTGCTGGGATGGGCTCCAGCATCCCCGCGACCCTACTGAGGATAAGCGGTGCAGCTAATGAGATGAGATGGGTGTTGTGAGTTATAGGCTCCAACGCGGCTTAACCGATTTTCGTGAAAATGTACACATTTGTACTTTAGGCTACCGCAAGTGCCTTTAGCCAGGTTTCGTGTGAAGCCCCCACCCCCCATACATACCAAAATAATAATAATAATCATCTGCTTTTGTGTGATCTACTTCCCTGGAGTCTCTAACATCTTCTGGCGGCCAAATTGGTTACTGCAGCTCCTGACCAATCCAAGCAGCTGAATGCAATCTTCTATCGGCCTGATAATGGCCATTTTGCTTAAAATCCCTAAGAAAAAGAAACAATTGTAACAATTGCATAACCATATTTATTATTTTGATTAATTCATATTCAGAAATTATATTTTGGAGCTACGGTGATACATGCTCTGTGGGAATGTTCCAAAGTTGTTTCCTTAGGGGAAAATGATGTAGACTGCATGGGAAAATCATTAAAATGGACACTCTCAAAATCAGAAAGACTGTGTGATAGAACTGTGGTTCCCCACTTGGACCCAAACAAATACTAATGACTTAACTCGTGATCTGCACTCTGACAGCCATAAATGTTTGGAAAACGCTGATGGTGGACGCAATAGCTTGTGAAAAATGCTATGGAGATTAAATGGATTGTGAATGTGACCAATGACCAATGTGATGACTTTGGTAACTTTGTGTCCCAACCAGAATCTGTAACGTCTTCGTATTCGTAGTGGAATGCAAGACACTCCTAGTTAGGTGAACTACTTTTTATTTCAGAATCAGAATCAGAAGCACATTTGTATTGCTACAACGAGATTATGGTTGCACTGCAGTTTGCAAAAGTAGACATTATAAAGACGAATAACAGTGTCTGAAACTCATGAGAAAAAGTTAGCGGACACCAGGGCAGATTTTTCACAACTGGAAAACACAATAAGACGACTAATCTTTTCTTCCTCATGCCATGAGGCTCTTTAACTCTACCCGGCAGAGTAAAAGCCCACATTAAACCACACCCCCTACATTGCATATTACTGAATTTTATTGCAATATGTATTCTGTGTAGCACTATTTAGATATTCTATATAACACGCTACAGTGGGCATTTGCACGTCACACTGGGTACTTGTATATTGTATTCTTTTTGCTTTATTATTGTATTGTTCTCAGCTCAGGGATGCTGCTGGAAATGTGAATTTCCCTTCGGGGATGAATAAAGTATCTATCTATCTATCTATCTAATCGCAAAAAAAAAAAACATTGTTGCAAAGTATTAAGGATTGATAATCAGAATATATAACAGAACAACACTTATAACGTCCATGACATGTATATGACATCACTGTTTTCCATCTGCCAGCAGTATGTACCTGTATTAACTCCATTCATGCAATGTTCACGTTGCGTCGTCTGCTACAAGCCACGTGAACTCTTTCCACAATGCTTTTGATGTACGTTTACGTTTTGTAGCGTCATAAATTTTGTTAGCTTCTTTTGAATATTTCCTCTGGGGCTGAGGTTTTGACTTGATTCCTAACCACTTATCCATTTCTCTTGTGTTTTCTGATAATGAGTTTTGGTGTTTACAGTGTCTGAAACTCATGACAAAAAGTTACCGGACACCAGGGCAGACAAATCTGAAAATATTTCCCAACGTGAAACACAATAAGACGACTAGTTGCAAAAAAAACATTGTTGCAAAGTTTTTTTTCCTTGTGTTCTCTGTACGTCTATTTTGGAAAATTATATGCAAATGCACAACCTTATAACGTCCTTATAAGTCCGGAAATACAAAGTTATTCGATGCAGGCTTCTGATTGGCTTCCGAGTATACAAATTGCCAAGCGAATGTGCGAAAGTGATTTAAAAAAATAAATAAAAATAAAAATAAAAATAGTCGGCCACCCGGGCGGAGATGTTGTGTAAGTTGTACGCCCGACGTAAAAAATGCACGCCCCGGGCGTCCGGACAGACGTTATTTCAGACACTGCTAATAAATAGAAAAACATCAAGTGTTCACCCCTAATGTAAAGAACAAAACAAAAATATATATATATATACACAACCTGCATATTGCACTTTAAATTGGGATATTGCAGCGTAACAATAGCGTAACAAGTTAACACGACAAGTGAAACAGCCCTTTGAGACTCTTTGTGATTAAGGGCTATACAAATAAACATGAATTGACATGAAATATCAAAATTATGTAAATGACTTCAAGTGTAAATAAGTACAGTAATATGAAAAAGGTTTAACTGTACAAAAACTAAATAAAGTAAAACACTTCTTCTGCAAATAAAAAAACTATTTCAGCACCAATGTTTTAGAACCAGGTTAGGAAAATCTAAAATATAAACTGTACATAACCGGAATATTGCACTTAACCGGGATGTGGCACTTAAAAACGGGGTAATGCATTTAAAACTGTTTTATGACTGTGGTTTAGCAGTGTCTTAAATAACGTCTGCCGGATGCCCTGGGCGTGCATCTTTTACGTCGGGCGTACAACTTACACGACGTCTCTGCCCTGGTGGTCGACGACTTTTTCAAGGAAAAAAATAATAATTAAAAAAAAATCTCATCTCATCTCATCAGCCGTACCGCTTATCCTCATTAGGGTCGCGGGGGGGCTGGAGCCCATCCCAGCCATCTCCGGGCAGTGGGCAGGGGACACCCTGAATTGGTTGCCAGCCAATTGCAGGGCACACAGGGACAGACAACTCACTCGCTCAGTCACACCTAGGGACAATTTGGACCGGCCAATTCACCTGAAATGCATGTTTTTGGAATGTGGGAGGAAACCGGAGTGCCCGGAGGAAACCCACGCAAGCACGGGGAGAACATACAAACTCCGCACAGGAAGTCTAGAGCTGGATTTGAACCCACGACAGGTTCCCATGACATGAACTGTGCCGCACAAGCGCTAACCACTGCGCCGCCGTGCTGCTAAAAAAAAAAATCGTTTTTATGTATTTATTTATTTTTATTTTTTTCAAATCAATCGTTTGCTCTATTCCGATTTCGAAATCTTTGTTCAGTTTGGAAATTTCGGAATTTCAATTCCGGTTCGTTTGGTAATTTGCATACTCGGCAGCCAATCAGAAGCCCGCATCGAATAACGGACTTTCCTGCTCGTTATAAGGTCGCGCATTTGCATATCATTTTCCAAAGCACACACAGAGAACACAAGAAAAATGGATACGTCGTTAGGAATCAAGCGAAAACTTCAGCCCCAGAAGAAATATTCTAAAGAAGCTTACAAAATTTATGACGCTACAAAACGTAAACATACATTAAAAGCATTGTGGAAAGAGGAGTTCACGTGGCTTGTTGCAGACGGCGCTATGTTACAAGTAGATTTATAATAAACTTAATTTGAAAGTGTTGTTCTGTTATATATTCTGTTTATCGATCCTTAATACTTTGCTACAACGGGTTTTTTTGCGATAAGTCGTCTTATTGTGTTTCAAGTTGTGAAAAATGGGGCAGGCAACTTTATGGCTGGGCAGGCAACTGTTCAGAGTTGTCTGCCCTGGTGTCCGCTAACTTTTTATCACACTGAATTTAGTGTGTTGCTAGTTTTGGGGAAGAAACTATCCCTCAGGCTGTTTATACGGGATCTGAACCGTCTGGGTCTGAACCGTCCGCTCGATGGTAGCAGTTCGAAAATATTGTTCCCGGGGTGTGATGAGTCTTTCAGGATATGTTTGGGCAAGGCAAGGCAAGTTTATTTATATAGCACAATTCATACACAAGGCAATCAAAGTGCTTTACAGAAATGGCAAAGAGAAAAAAACACAATTACTGTTAAAACATAGAAGAAAAGACATTGAACATTGAAAATGTGTTTTTTTAAAATGCATTAAAACCACGGATAAAACATAAAGAAGTCAATGCTTTCAAATAAAGTAAAAGTGAAGAGTGCAGATAAAACCCCTGTTTACCGATCTTTTTTCCACATTTGATGATGCACTGCTCTTCTGCCCGTTTTTTTTTCGTTTTGTACCTCATCTCATCTCATCTCATTAGCCTTACCGCTTATCCTCATTAGGGTCACGGGGGGGCTGGAGCCCATCCCAGCCATCCCCGGGCAGTGGGCAGGGGACACGCTGAACTGGTTGCCAGCCAATCGCTGGGCACACGGGGACAGACAACTCACTCGCTCATTCACACCTAGGGACAATTTGGACCGGCCAATTCACCTGAAATGCATGTTTTTGGAATGTGGGAGGAAACCGGAGTGCCCGGAGGAAACCCACGCAAGCACGGGAAGAACATACAAACTCCGCACAGGAAGTCTGGAGCTGGATTTGAACCCACACAGGAGGTTCCCATGAAATGAACTGTGCTGCACAAGCGCTAACCACTGCGCCGCCGTGCTGCTCGTTTTGTACCATTATTTTTATTTTTCTATGGGAAATTGTTAAAAACTGTGGGAGGGAAAAATTATATTTTGGGAGGCAAAAAATCTAAATAATGATTGACAGATGAAGCTCATCATTATGGGCTAGGGTGACCTACATCCTCCGTTGCTTCAGCCTTTGCCCTCGTGCTGTACCGTGGTGTTGTTCCTCCGACTTCCTTCCTCCTGAGCACAACAACGTTGTCAAGCTCAAGGCATCCCCTTCTGAATGAATCGCATTTCTCTTGAATGAATCGCATGTGGAAGAGGTGGGGTCGACCCTAAAGCTGGGGGGGGGATTAGTGATTGCTTTTATGGTTTTTCTATTTTAAGAAGAGACCGTGCGGTAAGGAAGTAGAATTGTTGATATAATATAGGAGACTCAATTAATTCAGAGGTGTCAAAAGAGAGAATGCACATGTGTACCCGTCCCACCAAGGATCCACATTCAGGCTGGACTGGATGACGAGGCTTTTATTACAGTTGCTGCAATGAGCGACACAACATACACACACCGTGTGGTTAGCACCTCCGCTGGTTCTCAACATCGTTAGCAGCGCGCTGGAGACTGCTCACAATATCAAACAAATGGTTCTCTTTTCAGTTGACATACAATACAGTTCAGAAAATCAACCATTACAATAATTTTTACATACCGTGTTTTCCGCACTATAAGGCACACCGGGTTATAGGGCGCACCCCCAAAAAATAGTTTTTGATCCTATATTTTCCATACACAAGGCGCACCGGATTATAAGGCGCTACAATGGGAACGTCGACAAAACAGTCAGATGATTCAGTCAAACTTATTAACCCCTTAACATTCCGAAAGCTTGCAAAGAAGCAAATACGTCTCTCAGACATGTACGGAAAAGTGTCCGTACAATGTCACCAATCACTCAAATGCATCCTTCCACATATCATTCGGAAGGTTAAAGTCTTGGGATTCAAGAAATGCCAAACATTTCTTAGTTTCCATTTGATTTGATTGCTGGCAACTGTGTGGACAGCAAAGTAAGAATTTTATTGTGCAGGGAAACGGGGTCCTTTACTGTGCATATGACAATAAACACTCTGAATTGAATTGAGTTTAAAAATAGACTCATCACAGAAACATCAAGATCGTTCTAAAACAAGAAACCGGGAAAATATAAAGCCGCATAGCTCACCTAAGTTCTCTTGCAGCCATCACGTTCAATAATGAGAAGTAACCATGGTCTTCTTACAACCGTGAGTGTAGTAAATCCAGGAGAGTAAAATATTTTCAAATACAGAATAGTAAGAAATGTTTTCTCTATGCCGTAGTGCAACCCAACGTGTGATTCACATTCATCTTTTTCGGCCAATTGCAGGCTTTGTTTCGCCCCTTTAGCCTATGCGAGCCTGTAAATGATAAAAAGGATCCGCCCCCTTTACCTCCGAATAACTTTAGCCAATAGTGACTGATTCAAATGATGATTGACACAGTGGTTGGCCAATGAAACGCCGGTATATAAATCCCAGCATACACGGCGGACGACTTCGCCTTCGGGGGAAAATCTAAACTGCGGCTGCTTGCCTTAGTTGCAAGACTTTGCGACTTAATATTGATCCATATATAAGGCGCACTGTATTATAAGGCGCATGGTCAGCTTTTGAAAAAAATAAAGGCTTTTAGGTGCGCCTTATAGTGCGGAAAATACGGTACATTTTAACAAGATACTTTTGAAAAGTGATCGTATAGTGGTTTTAACTTTTACAATGAATTCAACTCAACATATATTCTAATCTGAACTTAAACCAACATCATCATTTTTATATATTTGTGAAAACAGAAATAATTACAATAACGAGTGTAAAAACGGGAACAATTTACCTACAATGAGCGACACAACATACACACACCGTGTGGTTAGCACCTCCGCTCGCTCTCAACATCTATGAGGGAAATTAGCATTTCAGTCGAGTACAACGTACGACAAAACTAACATAATTGGCGCCAAAACAGCTTGACAACATCGATTATATTACTGTGTATGTTGCAGATTTGTCAGTTATGGTTTTAATGTTGTTCATAAACTTTTTGCGGAGCACCAAAAGATCGTGTCTTACCGTTAGCAGCGCGCAGGAGACTGCTAACAATATCCGCCTTCCGGTCATAAAATGAGAGGCTAAACTAAACCTTACCCCATACCAGCAGGTGGCACTGTTGGACTCGTCATTGCAGGACACTTATACACAAACTATACAAACATATTTCAGCAGGAATTTCAACCAAACAAAAGTTGTTATTATACACATATACAAAGTTTAAAACAGGGGTTGGCTAACCTACGGCCCACAGGCTAACTGAGCCGCCTTCAGATTTAATACTGAGAGGTACAGTGGAACCTCGGTTTTCGAACGCCTCTCAGTTCGAACAAATCCGAGTCCGACCAAAAATTTTGAGAAATTATTGCTTCGCTGTTCGGTGAAAAAATCGGAGTTCGAACGCCGGTAATGCGTCAGTGCGTACGCTAGGGTGCGATGCTGAGCGACGTACGGGTGTAGGTCGCTCTTTTCGTGACCAACTGTTATCGCGTGCGGACGTGCTTTGTTTTGCTTTCGCTTTTAATATAGGTGTACAAAGTGTTTTAGCCCCTAATTATGCCTTCGAAGAAAGTCAGTGCAAGCAGCAAAGTTGCTACAGGTGAAAAAAAAAAGCAGTGCGTACAACTATTGCATTTAAGAAAGAAATAATAGCAAAATATGAAGGAGGTGTGCGAGTGTCTGATCTTGCCTACGCCTTCTGCTGACCACCTCAAAGGTAAAAATTCCTATTTATAATTCGTTTCTTTATCCTTTTTTTTTAATTTTTACACGTTCATGTTGGCGTAATCTTTCGTATGGAAGATTACGATAACGCGAATGTACGATTAGCCTGGGTTAGCTTTGTTTACGTTGAACATTCGAGGTAAACATTCAGGGTGATGGAACGGACCCCCCTTTTCAATGAACTGCTCACCACTTGTTGTGGAGACCCTGGTGCTAAATGACTTGTAAACGACCAGATTTTTTTATTTTTACACGTTCATGTTAGCGTCATCTTTCGTACAGAATATTACGATAACGCGGACGTACGATTAGCCTGGGTTAGCTTTATGTTTCGGTCAAACATTCAAGGTAAATATTCAGGGTGTTGGAACGGATTAAAACGATTTACATTATTTTTAATGGGAAAAATGATTTTGGTGATCGAACTAATCGGTTTTCGAACAGGGTTATGGAACGGATTATGGTCGAGAACCGAGGTTCCACTGTATAAGAAACCATTTGAGCTGCTTCTTATGAAAAAATATCTTCACTGGAGGTCGCCAAAGCTACATGCGCTCCAAACCACCTACTGTAGATGTAAATGCTGACTACGATTGATCAACCAGAAAAAATTTGAACAAAATGCCCATCCCATCGTTATTTGATTTAAAATAGAACTCGCTGTTTAAGACAATATGATTGCACTTACCGAGATTTCTAAGCCTTTGTGTACCCCTGATAAAACGATCGTTTTTATTGTGCTCATGGCCAATATTCGAAAAACTGGCTTCATTTTTAAGTACAGCAGTTGCTTTTTTTTAAATGATTGTTATTTATCAAGCTATGACACGTCATGCAATACACTTCTGAAGTCGTCCCAATGCTTCCATTGGGTTTTTCTATGCAAATGATCAAATGTATTGCCTAAAATGGGAAATATGACTATTACTTTTAAATTTTGAGCAACAAGAGTATGAGTATGGATGTTAAGAGCGGACCGTATGAGAGTGTGATTGTGCCGACTGTGTTGTATGGTGCAGAGATTTGGAGCCTGAACGCACATTTGAGAAGGAAATGAAATGTTTTTGAGATGAAGTGTTCGAGGAGTATGTTCGGAGTGACAAGATTGGATAGATTGAGAAATGAAATTGTGAGAGACAGAACTGGAGTCGTAGTGGAATTGTGCAAGCGTGTGGATAAGAGAGTACTCGGTTGGTTTGGACACATGAAGAGGATGGATGAGGAGCAAATGTTGAAGAGGATCTACAGAGCAGAAATAAATGGAAGGAAACCAAGAGGAAGGCCGCGATTGACGTGGATGGATGGTGTTATGAGTGCACTGCAGGAAAGAGGTCTAAATATTGTGGAAGCCAGAGCTCTTGTTGGCGATAGGAATGAGTGGAGAGGTGTTGTGAAAGGATAGTGGGATGTTTGGACGCGTTCTAAGGGATGGGCAGGGCACCTGTATCATACGGCAGGGGTAAACCAGCGAAAGTGTGTTGTGTCACCCTGACCCGAGTGACATGGCCGCTTCCTCGTGTCCTGTTTCATCTGGAGGGACAAAAGGATGACTAACTTGGGTGCCGAGGTGCCTAACTGTTTGGGCATTTGGGTTGGCCTTTGTCCAAAAATGTTTGTGTGTTTTTCGCTCCTTTTTCCCTTTTTAATTTTTTTATTTATTTATTTTTATTTATTTTTTAATGTTCTTTGTTTTTATATGTGTTTGTCTTGCTGTCGGTCACCCCTCTTAAGGGATATGACCAGGATAGATAAATAAATAGATAGATAGATAGAAATGACTTTTAATTCAAGTTTTTGTTTGTAAATGAATACTGTAAATGACTATTTATTAGTGTTTCAAAACCAATTCGATAAAATGGTCGTTTTATCAACAAAAAATACAATGAAACAGGTAAATGGCTTGTGTTATGATTTTTCCTCACGTAATACCAAGGTACCGGATTTAAGACTCTTTTGGTGTATACAAAATATATACACATCAAACAGCTATGTTTTTAACCATCCTGGGCCCATATACAATTTTTTTTAACCCATGACTCAAGAAATTTGCCCACCACTGTTTTTAAAATAATGTTTAAATGGTTGCTTTCTCACTTCCATTTCTCCTGGCAAACCTCTCGTTGCCACAGTAACACTTATGAATGAAGAAGAAGAAAAGACTAGGACAATTTCCTCCTTTTGATCAGTGGAGGATGGCGCAAGGGATATACTGGACACAAAAGCAGATGAAAAAAAAAGCTTTTTATTCTGTACATTGCTTCTGTTGAGGCCTCCTGTGTTTTCCATATCCTTTGACGACCATCTCCCCCAAAAAATGCGCCCCTCTGTGTTTTTCCCCGCAGCCCTGGTCACTTGTCATAAAAAAACACCCCTCTTTTTTTGCCCTTTTCATTGCCCTGTCCCCCTACCTCATCCTCCCCCACATATCCCACTTACGGGTGTCCTTCCGGGGCCGGTCGGGGCGCTGCACCTGTCTTGACCCGTCTAGACATAGCTGCTCTCTGTTTTGTCTTCCGAGAGGCCACAGGAAGAAGACCGTGGGGTTCGGATGGAGCTGTGGGGAAGTACTGGCGTAGGTTAAAAGTCAGAGCCGGAGGGTGAGGTTTGTTAGGGAAGAAAACAAGGCAGGAATCGAAGGTCACGCTGCTGACCCGCAGAGTCTTGCGGTGTAGCACAGTTGACCTGAGGGCGCTCTGAAGGACTTTTACAATGCGGAGGTTTTTCCACGTTCGGTCTTTCATTTGGCAAAGGAGCATTTTGATGTGTATGTTAACTCTAATTGCTGAGGTTGTGTGTTTCTGTGCATCATTGGGAATCATTTTACAACATCTGCTTTGCTTAGTGTATTTTGCCCCCAAAATGATCTGATGTCAAATTTAACAACGTGTTTTAAAGCTAGATAAGAATCCCGTTCTCTCTTTTGTCCCAGGTACCTCTGGCTCGTTCTGAAACTCACCTCAGCGAGCTTTTGGACGGGGTTTGCAGTTCCATGAGTGATTACGCTCTCCACGTGGATCCCGATACCCGAAAGAAACAGTACATGAGGTTTGCGCCCAGGAGCACCGGCTTCTCTGGAGACTTCCCTGACCTTAAAAACTTTCAGTTCGATGGACCCGAAGCTCCCAATGCCTTGAAATTCGCAGTGAGTGCAAAAACTGGGATTGTTTTGGGTGGGTTTTTGATGATTCTGACACATTTACGTTGGACATTGAGACGAATCTGAAGACACTAAAATGATAACTACTGTATTGTCGGAGTCAACTTAAAATTGAATAAGTCATATTTTTTTCCTCTGAGAGCTACAAAAGGAAAATTTATTTTGTTTTGTAATTAACCTGAAGCCCCGATTGCTTTTTTTTCCCCACGGTTTATACATTTTGGAATTAAAATAAGCATTGAAAAATGTTGTATCACAAGTAGTTACCAGATAAGTAATTACTTTGAATTTCGGGATACTAGAAATGGTTTGGCCAGCTGAAAATTGGTCGGCAGGCTACAAATAACCCCCAAACTATAGTTTCAAAACCCCTGGATTAGAACATTTCATTTATGTGCAAATGTGCCCTTCTCTATTATCGTACTCTGCCAGAAAATTGGAGACCCAATTAGTCATATCTACACAACATAATATCCAAAATTATTTCTGTCTTTTAATTTGCTTACAGTTCCGCGCTGACTAAATTGTTTTCAAATTGACTTGCTCAGTAACCATTATTAATACAAAAAAAAACCTTTAATTTTTTACTCTGCTGCAATATTTCCTGGTTTAATGCCTGTTCCGTATGAAAGTGCTTTCAGTACAGTAAACTTGACTATTAATTATTTGCTGATAACATTTTTCTCATGTTTTCGGGGTTTTTGCATGAAAACGTATTTCTCCAATGAGCTAACACTAATTTAATGGGATAAGATAAGTTGACCTTTATTTAAGCCTAATCTATCTTATCTAAAAATTACAAAATTTCACTACAGCACAATTTTATCCTCCAAAAACGTGCAATTAGAACCATAGAGTAGGATATCGAGATCATACTCGTATTTTATTCCTGCAGTCCAAATTATTAAAATTGGATGATTTAGTAAAATTTTTCACTGCACAATTGCTATTTAAGGTCAACAAAAACATAGTGCCAGAAAACATCCATTAATGATTCATTCTGAAAGAGGGAAATTATGATTTATGGGGCTGTAGTAAATTCATAATCCCGAAGGTGAGAACCACCAGGAAAAGTATGTGTGTGTCTGTGTGTGGAGGCAAACTTTGGAACAATTTACAAGACGAGATCAAACAATGTCCAACTATTCACTTGTTCAAATTTAAATACAAAAAAAAACATGACTGGCGGAATACAGAGATGAAGAAAATGGGGTATGAGTGATACGAGAGATTGGGAATAGTGCGCCTAGAACTACGGTTAACTTGGTTATTGTTGCTATAGTTATATCATAACTGTTATTATTAATATTATTACTATTATTGTTATCATCATTGTTGTATTTAATAGGGAAGAGGAAGGGGTAGGCAATATAAGCATCTGCTTTTTACTACCCCTTTTCGAACATATTATGTAACATTATTTTGTTTTTGAGTTATTGTTTATGTTCCGTTTTTATTTTAATGTTCGAAATAAAGTTTTCATTCATCTTTTTGTACCTTCACCGAATTTTACAATTTACTATAGCTTACTTTTTTCACAGAAAATGAGCGTAGAGCAATTACCTTGGCAGATACATTGAAACAATTGCATACTCGGTCCCTCAGTATTTATCTCTCCAGATTCTATCAGGAAAAATTATAGATTTAATATCTTGAATACGTGTTTTAGAATACAGGCGCCTCTTAAATACTGTATTAGAATAACTAATTATGGTGGTGTTATTTAAAAAAGGTTTTTGTGCTAGTTGTCATTCTGTGGGCTGAATACCTTGATACACTCCTATCTCATTTCAAATCAAATCAATTCTTAATGTACTTTTCATGCTTGCAACTCAAAGTACTGTATAAAAACATTTAGTTTACAATAAGACAATAAATTGTCCTCCATTATCCCTGCTCAACAACCTGGAACACCTCATACACAGACGCACTGGTTTAAAATCCAATCGAAACAAACAATAATAGAAATAAAATAGAATTGTGACAAGGCGCAGACGAACAATGTGAGGAAAATGACCTGCGGGAGGCTTATCCACACGGATAGGAAAGCTGAAAACGTTATACGGTGTGTTAGTGCATCTCGTTTGTCCCTACAAGAATTATTTATGTGTAAATTGAGACGAAGAACACGTGAGGCGCTTGAGGTTTCGTATAGACCTCAGGTTTATCTGCGCTGTTTTAATTGGACAATGTTCTGTTGCAATAGGCTTGTGTCTGAGTAATCTATATGAAATGTAAGCAATGTGTTTTAACTGCAATTTGGATTAGGATATACAGTACTTGCAAACATCCATGCATCCATTTTCTGCACCACTTATTTTTACTAGGTCGCACACAATCCTTTTAAACTAGGTTCATGCAGTGTATTCCGCTCTATCCTAACATTTATTTTAAGCTTATTTTGTCTTGGATTACTTTTTAGTGCCATGTTATTGGAATATACTTAGTGATTAAAGTGTTCATAGTTTGCAAATAAAGGTGTATCAGTAGCAATGTTCCCTGTAATTTTCCTTACGGGTCTGAGCATTCACACAAAGTCGGTGAGCAGCGCTCGAAACAACAGTGAGCAACCATAATCCCAAGTGTGGCAAGATAATTAATAATCAAACATGTCCAAAACTTGACATCAAGTTACATTTTGCTGAGTTTCCGGCAATGCAAAATTATTTTTCTCTTTTGAATGAATTGACTCGTGTACTATTGCAAAGGTTGTACGGCCTACAAACGTCGTTTGTTCTTACAATTCTTTCACAAGATATCCATTTCTTTTTTTTCCTGAAATCTTTTGTCCAATAATATTAACATTTTTGGGGGCTTATTTAGTCGGTTGTAAGATACAGAACTGTACTTAATCACATTTTTAGTGGAAGTACAATGTTGGCAACAAGATTCACTTGATACAATTGGAAATTATATGAATGCAACACAAACTTTTTCTTCTTCTTTCCGTGTTTTTTTTCTACTTTTTTTAGAATTCCTTTAAAAAAAGTCTCATTGTGTTTATATTTTCCGAGCTGTTACTTTTTTCTTTTTGTTCTCTATTTACTTTTTTCCTATATTTCTTTCTTTTCTTTTTTTCTGTCTTTCTTCTAAATGTTTCCTTCTTTTTTCTCTACCTTTTGTTTCTTTTTTTTCTCAGCTTTTCACTACTTTTTAATTTTGGTATTTTTTTCTTTTTTGTTCTATTCCCCCCTTCCTTTAAGTCGTTTTGTGCATAATTTTACATAATATTTGGTCATGTTGGGATTAAAGAAGCAAAAACAACCCAGAGAGCCGTATAGGACCCGAAAGAGCCTGTTCCTTTTAGTGAGCCGAGCCGAAGAAGCCGGTTCCTCAACAAACTCTACTAACTTTACTCAACTTCGTTCTCCTTCGACTCGACTTCAAAATACCACATTTAGGACACAACGTCAGGGGAACCCGTGAATTTTTTCCTTCATGCACTGTAACTTTGACTTGAGCCCTCATTTTTGTGCGCTGGCTAAATTTTCTTGTGCGCTGAGAATGTGCGAGCAGTGCGCATCAGGAGTAGATGGCACTACTGAATATTTTTACGATGTTTTATTTTATGCATGGGATGTAGGAAGATCATCTCAGTTGTTTATATTTGTATTAATCTCTCAATATTTGGATTATGAATGATATAAATTCAATAATTGAACTGTTGGCATGCGATAATAGCCGTAACCACATTCTTCTCCTTTCTCCCCTTGTGAATAATGATGACCATAGAACGCGATTGCACTTAAACATTGACTTGCGCTGCTTTTAAGTTATTACGGTACCTTTGTTTTAATCTTTACATTGGTTTATCTATGGGTTTTATGGATATTTATGCCGCGGATTTTGTATTTTCTTTCAATTATCGGATGAATGGATGCTCCGGAGCGAAGATTCATTGGTCTTTTTGACCATGGCAATAGATATTCTGAATCGGAACTACTTGCATACCTAATATGCGATAATGACTGTACTGTAAGGCCATAGAATATCATTTTGAAATGTTATTTTTTGTCAAAGGGACAGTGTGTAATATTTAGTACCTCCTAGCAGTGTCTGAAATAACGGCTGCTCGGACGCCCGGGGCGTGCATATTCTATTTTGGGCTTACAAAACGTCTTGGCCGAAAACTTTTTCAAGAAAGAAAAAGAAATTCTTTCGTTTTTATTAGTATTTTTTTATTTTTTTCCTGACTTTCCCGATCGTTCTTAGGTCGTGCATTTGCATATCATTTTCCAAAGTAGACGCACAGAGAACACAAGAAAATGGATAAGTGGATAGGAATTATTAAGATTTGTCAATTTAACAGCGCTCTTACTCGTGGTATTGTGTGACGTCATTACTCGCGCACCATTTTTTGTTTAGCTAATTGTTGATTGCCATGTTGTATTGAATGGAGACGTGTTGTTGTTTCCTAGCTGTTGAGGAATAAATATGTTTAAAGGCTGAACCACAATGTCCTGCTTATCTTCTCATGCATGAGGAAACGGCACACTCTGACATATCCTTACCAGGAATCAAGCCAAAACCTCAGCCCCAGAAGAAAGTTTCAAAAGAAGCTAACAAAATATATGACGCTACAAAACGTAAACGTACATTTAAAGCATCGTGGAAAGAGAAGTTCACGTGGTTTGTAGCAGACGACGCAACGCAAACAATGCATGAATGAAGATGAGTAAATACAGGTACATACTCATGGCAGATGGGAAACAGCAATGTTATATACATGCAAAGAATATAATAAGTAGATTTATAATAATCTTAATTTTAAAGTGTTGTTCTGTTATATATTCTGATTATCAATCCTTAATACTTTGCAACAACAGTTTTTTTTGCGATTAGTTGTCTTACTGTGTTTCAAGTTGTGAAAAACGGGGCAGGCAACTTTATGGCTGGGCAGGCTACTTTTCAAAGTTGTCTGCCTTGGTGTCCGCTAACTTTTTGTCATGAGTTTCAGACACTTCTATTGGGCAAAAATACATGAATTATCATACCAATGTTAATTTTTATAAAAAACCCTAGGTCCAGAAATTTGTATTTCTGTTCCATAGTGAATCCTTACTGGGAAGTCGGCACTGGCTTTCGTTTGCACAGTGCACTCTAGTGGTCAAGTATTACACAATGCGACTTACAAGGTACAGTGTGTATTGTTTAGTGTTTCTTAGTGGTACAAACAACTTTCATTCAGTAAAAAAGAATTGATTCGAATACTTGGAAAAAATACATGGAACATAATTCCAATTTTAAATTTTATTGAAAAAAAATCATTGGTCTAAAAAAACTTGTTTCCGTTTTACAAAGTGGAATCCCTACCTAGAGGTGGCCGCCGTGTCGTCGGGGATCTAGCCACTGTTGTGGAATGTGGATAATAACTAATGATAAGTATGTAGACATCTAGTGAAGGACGTGGGATGAAGTTGTTGCAAGAGGTCACAAGCTGATATGCTAAGGGAGCCGGGGCGGACGACCTTCACGAGATATCTTAACTTTATTTGAGAACACTATAAAAGCCAATGTTGAACGTCTGTAACTTTGAACGTGCCCCGGATGCAATAAAGCGCGTTCCCTTTTCGCCATATCTCCTCTCTGCGTATTTTTGGGGGCGGCGCCCAAGGACGATCTCTGCAAAACCGCTACACTGTGCTCTTCATTCGCATTAGACAATACAAGGCCATCTAGTGGTCATATATTACACACTGGGGCTTCAATGTTATCTACAAATTCATCAGATGTTGGTAAGGCCATTAAGGCATGAAAAATCTGTAAACAGTTATGCTGCAATTGCATGGAGAAATATTTTAATTATTTTTTGGCTAATTAGTGATCGTTTTGTCAATCTCATGATGTGGTATCAATACTAAGCAATTGGTTATTTCAACAAAAGACACTTTTTACCATGGAGGAGGACCTCTTGAAGCGCATCTTCCAAAATTAAGTTAAACCTCACTTTATTTATCTATATAGAGTACCGTATTTTCCGCACTATAAGGCGCACCTAAATTTTTTTCAAAAGCTGACCATGCGCCTTATAATACACTGCGCCTTATTTATGGATCAATATTAAATCGCAAAGTCTTCCAACTAACTTGCAGCCGCCGACTAGATTTTCCCCCGAACGCCAAGTAGTCCGCGGTGTATGCTGGGATTTATTTACCGGCGTTTCATTGGCTAACCAATGTGTCAATCATCATTTGAATCTATCACTATTGTTATTCGGAGGTCAAGGGGCGGATCCTTTTTATCATTTACAGGCTGGCATAGGCTTAAGCTGTAAAACAAAGCCTGCAATTGGCCAAAAAAGATGTGTCAATCATCAGTTGAATCGATCACTATTGGCTAAAGTTATTCGGAGGTCAAGGGGCGGATCCTTTTTATCATTTACAGGCTGGCAATGGCTAAAGCGGCAAAACAAAGCCTGCAACTGGCCGAAAAAGATGAATGCGTATAGCACATGGTTGACGGCATACAGAAAGCATTTTTTTACTATTCTGTATTTGTAAATATTTTATTCTCCTGGATTTACTAAACTCACGGGTATAAGAGGACCATGGCTGCACATTATTATTGAACACAACAACTTCGGTAAGCTACTTCGGCTATATATTTTCCCTGTATCTTGTTTCAGACTGAACTCGATGTTTCTGTGATAAGCGGTGCAGATAATGGATGGAATGGAGTGTGTATTTTTAAATTAAACTCAATTCCAAGTGTTTATTGTCATATGCACAGTAAAGTTGCGAGCGAAAATAGAAACCAAGGAATGGTTGGCATTTCTTGAATCCCAAGACTTTAACCTTCCGAATGATGGAACGATGCATTTGAGTGACATCGTACGGACACCGCATCCGCACGTGTTCTCGACACGTATTTGCGTCTTTGCAAGCTTTGGGAATGTTAAGGGGGTAATAAGTTGGACTGAACAATCTGACTGTTTTGTCGACGTTCCCATTGTAGCGCCTTATAATAATAATAATAATAATAATTTCCTTTGTATTGTCATTCTTTGTAACAATGTACACAGAACGAAATGTCGATACACCTGAATCGTTGTAGCGAGCCGATGCAGCCGCAGCCAACAGAGGGCGCCGCCATTTTTACCAATGTTATAAGTCTTAGGTATGACTCGGCCGAGGCGCGAACCAGCGACCTCCCAGTCTCAAAGCGGGCGCCTTACCATCTAGGCTACTATAATCCGGTGCGTCTTATGTATGTCAAATATAGAACCAAGAACTATTTTTTCGGGGTGCGCCCTATAACCCGGTGCGCCTTATAGTGCGGAAAATACGGTAATGTAGAATTATTATTATCAATGTATTTTATATTATTAATTTATCTATTGTTTTTAATAGTTAACAGTGTTTAGCATTTTTCTCCCAAAGCAATTATTGTCGTACTGCAATCTTTGCTCAAGGTTGACAAAATGCATAAATTATATCGATAGATTTCATCGTAGCGTTGCCGAGATTTTGTTTTTCCCGACATTCGCCGTCGCTGTGGGTCGCCTGCCCGATTTTTTTTCTGGCACGGATTTGATTCCGGATGTCCTTCCTCATGCGACCTACTAACTTTTCACCCGGCTATTCCGCCTCGGACCGGGAATCAAACCTCTGCCATTTGCGCGCACAGCAGTAGCATGCGCCATTGCACTGCCAGCATGAGCACAACAAATATCTCTGTGAGTCAAAATGGCTGAACAGTTGGGCAAGCTGTGATGTGGGGGTTGGGGGGGGGACAGCTTTTTAAATTGAGGTTGATACATTTAAAGAAAAACATGACGTTTGGTTTCTATGACTACCGTATTTTCCAGATTATAAATCACAGATTTATTCTCTAGTGCGATTTACAATAATGTGTTTATAATTTCACATATATCATTGAGTTTTAACTTTTCATTAGCGGTACTGTATGTCATTTCGCATGTTATTTTCACACTAGATAGATAGATACTTTATTTATTCCCCGTAGGGAAATTCTCACTTCCAGCAGTATCCTTGTGTTGAAAAACAAATGATAAAGATATAGAATACAAAAATACCCAATATAATGTGTTGATATAGAGCAGGGGTGTCAAACTCATTTTAACTCGGGGGCCACACGATAGAACAAACATTCAGTTGGGGGCCGGACTAGTAGATTAAAGAGAAGAGAACAGAAGAGAACAGAAGAGAAGAGAAAGAAAGAGAAAGAGAAAAAGAAAGAAGAGAATGAAAAGAAAGAAGAGAAAGAAAGAGAAAGAAATAAGAGAAATAAAAGAAAGAAGAGAAAGAAGATGATGAAAGAAGAGAATGAAAGAAGAGAAAAAAAGAAGAGAAAGAAGAGAAACAAAATAAAGAAGAGAAAGCAAGAAGAGAAAGAAAGAAGGGAAAGAAAGAAGAGAAAGAAAAAAGAGAAAGAAAAGAAAGAAGAGAAAAAAAGAAGAGAAAGAAAGAAAGAAGAGAAAGGAAAAAAAGAGAGAGAGAGAGAGAGAGAGAGGAATAAATAAAAGTACAGTGCCTTTGTGAGAGGCACCTGCCTTTGGCAACATTAAGTTGACATATTTCAACTTGTTTTTCTCTTGCGCTTCTCCGAGTGTTGTCTCGCGGGCCGGATTCAATCCCTTAGCGGGCCTGATCCGGCCCGCGGGCCGCCTGTTTGACACCTGTGATATAGAGTATTTAAATAGGGCTATGGAAAATAAACACTGTAATAAAAATAGGGTATTTTGCAAATGTGGGGGTGGGGTTTAATGCGGGCTTTTACTCCCCCGGGTGGAGTTAAAGAGCCTCATGGCATGAGGAAAGAATGATCTCCTCAGTCTGTCCGTGGAACAAGACTGTGACAGCAGTCTGTCGCTGAAGCTGCTCTTCTAAACCACTAGAGGCCGCGCTAGGCCGTTCTTTATCATTTCAACCTTTGCGTGTTGTACCGAAAAAAGGGGAAATGTAATAAAACAGTAAATCACAGAGCATTTGCACCTTGTATAGAAATTACTTTTGATTCAGTTGAAAATATTTACTTTGGCGAAATGTCCCAAATGGTAAGAAAAGGTGGTGTCATTTCACCAAAGTAAATATATTTAACTTGCTTATAAGTTATTTCTATAAAAAGTGCACCAGGGGGACATTTATTTCTTCATTTTTATTTTAAATTGCCTTTCAAAATGAAATATATGTTTTTGGTGGATTTTATCTAATACATTTCCCCCAAAAATGCGACTTATACTCCAGGGGCGACGTATTTTTGTTTTTTTCCTTCTTCATTAATGCATTTTTTGGCTGGTGCGACTTATACTCTTGATAGATAGATAGATAGATAGATAGATACTTTATTCGGTCCAGAAAATACGATATATGTTGGCTCAGACTGTTTATTTTAACCCAGATGGTCATCTGGGTTCAATAACAAGGTTACCGCAAATACCGTATTTTCCGCACTATAAGGCGCACCGGGTTAAAGGGCGCACCCCGAAAAAATAGTTTTTGGTCCTATTTTTGACATACATAAGACGCACCGGATTATAAGGCGCTACAATGGGAACGTGGACAAAACAGTCAGATAGTTCAGTCCAACTTATTACCCCCTTAACATTCCCAAAGCTTGCAAAGACGCAAATACGTGTCGAGAACACGTGCGGATGCGGTGTCCGTACGATGTCACTCAAATGCATCGTTCCATCATTCGGAAAGTTAAAGTCTAGGGATTCAAGAAATGCCAACCATTCCTTAGTTTCTATTTTCTTTTTCGCTCGCAACTTTACTGTGCATATGACAATAAACACCTGGAATTGAGTTTAATTCACTCAACTCATCACAGCAACATCAAGATCATTCTAAAACAAGATACCGGGAAAATATAAAGCCGCATAGCTCACCTAAGTTCTCACGTTCAATAATGATACGCAACCATGGTCTTCTTACAAGCGTGAGTGTAGTAAATCCAGGAGAGTAAAGTATTTACAAATACGGACTAATGAAACATGTTTCTTTATGGCGTAGTTTAGCAAGCTTGCTATACAGTCATCTTTTTCGGCCAATTGCAGGGTTTGTTTTTGTCCTCTAGCCTATCCGAGGCTCCGAATAACTTCAGCCAATAGCAATCAATTTAACCTATGATTGACACATCTTTTTTGGCCAATTGCAGGGTTTGTTTTGGCCCTCTAGCCTATCCGAGGCTCCGAATAACTTCAGCCAATAGCGATCGATTTAACTGATGATTGACACATCTTTTTTGGCCAATTGCAGGGTTTGTTTTGGCCCTCTAGCCTATCCGAGGCTCCGAATAACTTCAGCCAATAACGATCGATTTAACGGATGATTGACACATCTTTTTCGGCCAATTGCAGGGTTTGTTTCGGCCCTCTAGCCTATCCGAGGCTCCGAATAACTTTAGCCAATAGCGATCGATTCAAATGATGATTGACACATTGGTTAGCCAATGAAACGCCGGTATATAAATCCCAGCATACACCGCGGACTACTCCATGTTGGGGGGAAAATCGAGTCGGTTGGCTGTTGCGTAAGTTGCGAGACCTTGCGATTTAATATTGAGCCATATATAAGGCGCAGTGTATTATAAGGCGCATGGTCAGCTTTTGAAAAAAATTAAGACTTTTAGGTGCGCCTTATAGTGCGGAAAATACGGTACTCTATAAAGATAAATAAAGTGAGGTTTAACTTAATTTCGGAAGATGCGCTTCAAGAGGTCCTCCTCCGTGGTAAAAAGTGGCTGAAAAAAAGCGTTCCGCCCATTTTCTCAACCGCATCAAGCTTTTTTATTCCGCTTCCATTTCAAAAGAAACAGCTCGCTGCTTGTTTACAATTTACACCAACCATATTGAAGGGATGCACGAGATATCAAACTATAAAAATGTCAAAGTTCCGGTTGTTAGGATTACACACGAACCAGGAAGGAGAAACCGGATTTTTCTTTGGGTGGATGCCGGGTGACCTCTAACAGCGCCACACTCAAGTTTTGTTTTCTTTCACAGTGTGAAGTCATCGTAGAGGAGCTAGAGGATGATATCATCGCTCTTTTCAGCCAGAGCACAGAGGATGCGCACAAGGAGTTATGCAACGTTGTTTCAGGTACTCACACATGTATGCCTCAGATTTTGTTTATCCACGTAATAACAACGTTATATAGCAATACACATAGACAATGACTTTTGAATCCTAACAGAATTGTTCCACTTTTTAAAAAGAAATCTGGAAATTTGCAAGGCAATTTTACTATGACGGTGTCATTGTCCCTCTGCGATGTGTACATACCCTTTTTTAAAGGTGGGGTCTGTAGTTTGAGGTGTCCTTAAATAGTTTAGAATGAAATAGTCTCTCTGTTATTTATGTGTTCACAATGCCTAGCTGAGTTTAAAGAGCCTTTATATATATTTTCCAACTGTGCCTATCTGCTTTTATCTTATATCATCAGTGTTTCAGCCACGCTGGAGGGAAGTGTTAGGTTTAAGTCCCCAACATTTATGATAAAACGCTCTGAAATTGAAGACAAAGAGAATCTGATCAGTTTTTAGATATCTTGCAAGGAGAGCGATCGGAGATTGTATACCGCCAATCTCGCAAATCACTCTGAAGAAATCTTCGATCTCTCTTCTCTTTTTATTAGGATTCGCCCTATCGTACATAAGTCTCAACTTCTTAAAGGGGGGGGTTCTATTCTAACTGGTTGAGACCGCATTGTAACTGTTGCTACGCAGAATTAATTAATCTTCTTTCGCGCGCCTTGCTTTTCGGCTGATGATCACAGCTGGTTTCTGTTTGGACACCTTCTTTCTTCTTTCAAGGCTTTCGGTGAAAAACAACTTAAGTTATTGCATGCATAAAAGGAATATTATTCCAGGGCAAGTTGCACCCATTGGTATGTGGGATAAAGAGACAGACTGTACAAAAAACAACTCATGGCCTTGAAGAACAGCTTACAAACTGAAAACTCTACAAAAAGGGCTGAGAACACTTATAACATATTAATGTCAACTGTAGGATAAATATATGTATATAATTCCAACATAAAGGGAACACGGGTATTTAAAGGAGGGAGGAGAGTTATATCATGCGTGTGATCGCGTTTTTTTCCTGGATGAAAATGGTGAAAGTAAGAAAAGGGGCTGTTTCAAATACAGTCCAAATGCTAACCCAAAAAGATGAAAAATTGAAGTTTTTTTCGAGTGCATCTAAACATTTGACATACTTGCACATGCAACAAAAGGAGCTGCAATGATGATTTCAGCCAGTAGGGGTCAGCAAGTAGAATGTTTTGAAGTTACATAAGCCACCTTTAATGAGTTACTTTAAAGTTTAAAGTACCGTATTTTCCGCACTATAGGGCGCACCGGGTTATAGGGCGCACCCCCAAAAAAACAGTTTTTGGTCCTATATCTTCCATACATAAGGCGGACCGGATTATAAGGCGCTACAATGGGAACGTCGACAAAACAGTCAGATGATTCAGTCCAACTGATTACCCCCTTAACATTCCCAAAGCTTGCAAAGAAGAAAATACGTGTCTGTCATGTACGGAAACAGTGTCTGTACGATGTCACTCAAAGTTCCAAATATTCGGAAGGTTAAAGTCTTGGGATTCAAGAAATGCCAACCATTCCTTAGTTTCTATTTTCTTTTTCGCTCGCAACTTTACTGTGCATATGACAATAAACACTTGGAATTGAGTTTAATTTAAAAAAAAAAACCATCACAGAAACATCGATATCACTCTGAAACAAGATACTGGGAAAATATATAGCCGGAGTAGCTCACCGAAATCGTTGCGTTCAATAATAATGTGCAACCATGGTCCTCTTATATCCGTGAGTGTAGTAAATTCAGGAGGGTAAAATATTTACAAATACAGAATAGTAAAAAATGTTTTCTCTATGCCGTAGACAACCAAACATGCTATTCACATTCATCTTTTTCGGCCAATTGTAGGCTTTGTTTTGCCCCTTTAGCCTATGCGAGCCTGTAAATGATAAAAAGGATCCGCCTCCTTTACCTCCGAATAACTTTAGCCAATAAAGATCGATTCAAATGATGATTGACACATTGGTTAGCCAATGAAACGCCGGTATATAAATCCCAGCATACACCGCGGACTACTTTGCGTTCGGGGGAAAATCTAGTCGGCGGCCGCTTGCCTTAGTTGCAAGACTAATATTGATCCATATATAAGGCGCACTGTATTATAAGGCGCATGGTCAGCTTTTGAAAAAAATAAAGGCTTTTAGGTGCGCCTTATAGTGCGGAAAATACGGTACTACCTTCTGATTACCATCTTTTTCTTAAATATGCCTCATAATTTAAAAAATTAAAATTTTAATTTTGCATTTTCTGCTTTTTTTGTTTCAGACTACTGTAACGACACCAGTAACAGAAATGATGAATTATAGTTTTGTGTGCAGTTGTTGTTCTTTTTTTAGGATAAAACGGCGTGACCAATTTTGTTTCAATGAAATGGATTAACAAATGTTTTTAAACAATCATTTTAATAAATAGATAATTTCAAAACTTCTGTGTGAGGTTCATTTCATGATTGATGGTCCTGCACATACCACTTATGATAAATTATTCATCTTATGCATTGAAATATATATTTATATTCACTTGACTACGTTTTCAGCTCATTTTGGCCAAAGAGTCAAATCTATAACAGGTGATCCGGTAACTGCTTCCAATACACCATGGGTGTCCAACTCATTTTAACTTGGGGGCCACACGTTGGAACTAACATTGTCTCGGGGGCCGGAAGGGTAGATTAGAGAGAAAGAAGAAAAGATAAAGAAATGAGAGAGAGAGAGAGAGAGAGAGAGAGAGAGAGAGAGAGAGAGAGAGAGAGAGGGGGGGGGGGGGGCTGGGGGGTAGGACAGAGAGAGAGGAGGGGTAGGACAGAGAGAGAGAGGGGGGGTAGGACAGAGAGAGAGAGGGGGGGGTAGGACAGAGAGAGAGAGGGGGGGGTAGGACAGAGAGAGAGAGAGAGGGGGGGGTAGGAGAGAGAGAGAGAGAGAGGGGGGGGGGGTAGGACAGAGAGAGAGAGAGAGAGAGAGGGGGGGGTAGGACAGAGAGAGAGAGAGAGAGAGGGGGGGGGGTAGGACAGAGAGAGAGAGAGGGGGGGGGTAGGACAGAGAGAGAGAGAGAGAGAGAGGGGGGGGGTAGGACAGAGAGAGAGAGAGAGAGAGGGGGGGTAGGACAGAGAGAGAGAGGGGGTAGGACAGAGAGAGAGAGGGGGTAGGACAGAGAGAGAGAGAGAGGGGGTAGGACAGAGAGAGAGAGAGAGAGAGAGGGGGGGTAGGACAGAGAGAGAGAGAGAGAGAGAGAGAGAGAGAGGGGGGGGGGGGTAGGACAGAGAGAGAGAGAGAGAGAGAGGGGGGGGTAGGACAGAGAGAGAGAGGGGGTAGGACAGAGAGAGAGAGAGAGAGAGAGAGAGGGGGGGGGGTAGGACAGAGAGAGAGAGAGAGGGGGTAGGACAGAGAGAGAGAGGGTGTAGGACAGAGAGAGAGAGGTTGCGCACATGAAAAACAAGAGATAAAAAGAGAAATAGTGAAAGAGGGGAAAAAAAGAGGAGAGAAAGGAGAAGGAAAGTAAGAGAGCAAAATAAGGTAAAAAGACAGAAAAAGACCAAGAGGGACAAAGATTGAGAAAAAGAGAGACAGAGAGAGTGAAAGAGAGAGAGAAAGAGTGAGAGAAAAAGGGAGGAAGAGAGAGAGAGAGAAAAAGAGAAAGAAAGAAATACAAGTACAGTGTCTTTGTTCGAGGCACCTGGCTTTGGCAACATCAAGTTGACATATTTCAACCTTGCAGCTTGTTTTTATCTTGCGCTTCTCTGAGTGTTGTCTTGCAGGCCGGATTCAATCCCTTAGCGGGCCTGATCTGGCCCGCGGGCCGCCTGTTTGACACCTGGGCAATACACCATCCCCTGATCTAAAACCTACATGAAGGCAAGGAAAAACTCAAAAACCTCAACATGAGGTCAATCAAGAAACCTTGAGAAGGGACCGCACATGAGGTAACCTTCCTTCCAGGATGACCTGTCAGGACCAGAACGGAGACAGGACCCACATGCGTTACGTTTCTCTCAGTTTTATTGGGAAGAAGGGAAAGGATTGCCCGCACGATCCGGTGATCGCTGGTTGCGGGGAGCAGGTCGCTCTGAACGAGGAAGTTGTACTTTGGTGGCGAGCGATGGCTGTGTCGGGAACAGAAAAATTGGGTTAGTAGCCGGAACGGGAGAGCAAAAAACGTGGTCGAGATCAGCAACGAGTCGAAAGCCAGGAGAGGAGAGCAGACGGCAAAAATGATGTTGGCAAGCTATTTGTATTTATTTTCATTTTCTTTTCTGTCGCATTTTATGTTAGTTTTGCCGGAGATCAAAGAGATCAAAGCCAGGAGAGAAAGCTTACCACGTGTTGTGAGTCATCATTGTATTCATATTTAGTTTCTTTTGTCTTTTATTAGCAAATTTGGTACTCGTCCAGAAAGTCTATGACGGCCACGACGCAGCTTCCCATCTCTGCCAGCTGGTCCATGCAGGCGTTCACATGCTTCAGGTCAAAGGGGCCCTACGGATTTCTTCTTGGCTCTTGGGATCACTCGTAGACCAGCGTTTTCAGAGTGAACTCACCAGACCTAAACAATTGGGAAATAATTAAATCTGAAAGATATGAGGGAGCAAATACATGCATGATTTTGAAGACTATCAACAGAACCTTAAAATCACATCTTAAGCTAACAGGGAGCCGATGCAGGTTGGCTAAAATCAGGGTCATGTGATCAATTGTCTTGTCTGAGTTAAAATCCTATCTGCAGCAATTGCGCACTGCTCGCACATTCTCAGCGCACAAGAAAATCTAGCCAGCGCACAAAAATCAGGGCTCAAAATTACTAATTAAGAAGCGACTTAAGTCAAAGTTACAGTGAATGAAGGTAAAAATACACGGGTTCCCCCGACGTGTGTCCTAAATGCGGTATTTTGAAGTCGAGTCAAAGTAGAACGAAGTTGAGTAAAGTTAGTAGAGTTTGTCGGGGAACCGGCTTCTTCGGCTCGGCTCACTAAAAGGAACCGGCTCTTTCGGGTCCTAAACGGCTCTTCAGGTTGTTTTTGCTTCTTTCATCCCAACATGACCAAATATTATGTAAAATAAAGCACAAAATGACCTAATGGAAGGGGGGAATAGAGCAAAAAAGAAAAAAATACCAAAATGAAAAAGTAGTGAAAAGCTTAGAAAAAAAGAAACAAAAGGAAGAGAAAAAAGAAGGAAAAAATTTGAAAAAAGCCAGAAAAAAAGAAAAGAAAGAAATGTAGGAAAAAAGTAAATAGAGAACAAAAAAAGGTAACAGCTCGGAAAAAATAAACACAATGAGATTTTTTTTAAAGGAATTTTTAAAAAAAGTAGAAAAAAAACAGAAAAAGAAGAAAAAGTTTGTGTTGCATTCCAATAATTTCCAATGATATCAAGTGAATCTTGTTGCCAACATTGTACTTCCACCAAAAAAATGTGATGAAGTACAGTTCTGTATCTTACAACCGACTAAATAACCCCCCAAAAATATTAATATTATGCGACGTTTGTAGGCCATCGTACATGAGTCAATTCATTCAAAAGAGAAAAATAATTTAGCATTGCCGGAAACTCTGCAAAATGTCAAATTTGGACATGTTTGATCGTGAATTATCTTGCCACGCTTGGGATTACGGTTGCTCACTGTTGTTTCAAGCGTTGCTCACCGACTTTGTGTGAACGCTCGGACCCGTAAGGAAAATTACAGGGAACATTGGTCGGAAGGGGGCAGCACGGCGGCGCAGTGGTTAGCGCATGTGCGGCACAGTTCATGTCTTGGGAACCTCCTGCGTGGGTTCAAATCCAGCTCCAGACTTCCTGTGCGGAGTTTGTATGTTCTCCCCGTTCTTGCGTGGGTTTCCTCCGGTCACTCCGGTTTCCTCCCACATTCCAAAAACATGCATTTCAGGTCCAAATTGTCCCTAGGTCAGAGTGAGCGAATGAGTTGTCTGTCCCTGTGTGCCCTGCGATTGGCTGGCAACCAGTTCAGGGTGTCCCCTGCCCACTGCCCGATGATTGCTGGGATGGGCTCCAGCACCCCCGCGACCCTACTGAGGATAAGCGGTGTAGCTAATGAGATGAGATGAGATGAGATTGGTCGGGAGTAGCGCAAAGACCCCCCTTTGGGTTTCCTGTTCCGCCTCACCCCTCAGCCTCCTTCCCTCCCGCCTGGCCGCTCAAGATTCTTCACTATCCAGTAATCAAAGACACGGTAGGACCCGTGCAAACTCTTTGTCTAGCTGCCTGTCTGGAAATGTTAGCGAGCTCAGCTTCCACACTTGACAGATCAAGGCTTACAAAAGTGCTGACAAAGGCTGACAGACGCTTCTCTCCGCTATTGTTGCTCATTTCCCACATCTCGGAGGATGACGCCGTATTGAAACGCTTTCGGATTTATGGAAATCAAATGTTGTTTTGGGGCAATTTTGTTGGACGAGTGTTTTTTTTAAACTGGGAATATTTCACTCGAAAAGCCCTAGGGTTAAAAAGTACCGTATTTTCCGCACTATAAGGCGCACCGGGTTAGAGGGCGCACCCCTCAAAAAAATAGTTTTTGGTCCTACCTGTATATTTTCCATACAAGGCAGCACGGCGGCGCAGTGGTTAGCGCTTGTGCGGCACAGTTCATGTCATGGGAACCTGTCGTGGGTTCAAATCCAGCTCCAGACTTCCTGTGTGGGGTTTGTATGTTCTCCCCGTGCTTGCGTGGGTTTCCTCCGGGCACTCCGGTTTCCTCCCACATTCCAAAGACATGCATTTCAGGTGGATTGGCCGGTCCAAATTGTCCCTAGGTGTGAATAAGCGAGTGCGTTGTCTGTCCCTGTGTGCCCTGCGATTGGCTGGCAACCAGTTCAGGGTGTCCCCTGCCCACTGCCTAGAGATGGCTGGGATGGGCTCCAGCCCCACGCGACCCTAATGAGGATAAGCGGTATGGCTAATGAGATGAGATGAGATGAGATTTTCCATACATAAGGCGCACCGGATGATAAGGCGCTGCAATGGGAATGTCGACAAAACAGTCAGATAGTTCAGTCCAACTTATTACCCCCTTAACATTCCGAAAGCTTGCAAAGAAGCAAATACGTGTCTCAGACATGTACGGAAACAGTGTCCGTACGATGTCACCAATCACTCAAATGCATCGTTCCAAATATTATTCGGAATTTTAAAGTCTTGGGATTCAAGAAATGCCAAACATTTCTTAGTTTCCATTTTATTTTTTGCTGGCAACTGTGTGGACAGCAAAGTAAGAATTTTATTGTGCAGTGAAACGGGGTTCTTTACTTTGAATTGAATTGAGTTTAAAAATAGACTCATCACAGAAACATCAAGATGGTTCTAATACAAGATACCGGGAAAATATAAAGCCGCATAGCTCACCGAAGTTCTCTTGCAGCCATCACGTTCAATAATGAGACATAACCATGGTCTACTTACAACCGTAAGTGTAGTAAATCCAGGAGAGTAAAATATTTACAAATACAGAATAGTAAAAAAAATTTTCTCTATGCCGTAGTGCAACCCAACGTGTGATTCACATTCATCTTTTTCGGCCAATTGCAGGCTTTGTTTCGCCCCTTTAGCCTATGCGAGCCTGTAAATGATCAAAAAGGATCCGCCCCCTTTACCTCTGAATAACTTTAGCCAATAGTGACTGATTCAAATGATGATTGACACATTGGTTAGGAAATGACACGCCGGTATATAAATCCCAGCATAAACCGCGGACGACTTCGCCTTCGGGGGAAAATCGAGTCGGCGGCTGCTTGCTTTAGTTGCAAGACTTTGCGACTTAATATTGATCCATATATAAGGCGCACTGTATTATAAGGCGCATGGTCAGCTTTTGAAAAAAATAAAGGCTTTTAGGTGCGCCTTATAGTGCGGAAAATACGGTATATACATTATCCTTCTTAGCTTGAAATTGAGCTATGGCTAAGCCCCGCCTCCTTTAGTCATTCGGACAAACATTCAAAATTCTGTGAAGTAAAAGTAGGGGACATTTGGCAGGAGGCAATTGATGTTTTGGGGCCCAGAAAGATCATATTTCATCTCAAAGTCTTATGGAGTCATTTTAAAGAAATTGATCCATTGACTTGAGTTTTCTTTTTGTTTTTGTTTTTAGCATCTTGATGACCCTCATTTAGGGTTGTTGCAAATCCAATGAGACAGTCTTTCAGGGTGTTATGTTAAATTTCATAATTTGGGATGTTTTTATGACAACATTGTGTTACATTTTTGGATTAATTTAAAACAAATCCATCCATTTACTTGAGATTTTTTTCTTTAAAAATGAATTTCCGTGGTTTTTGTTTTTTGTTGTCAGGTTAATTGTTTCAACCCCAATCAGCAATTTTTTTTCAGGGTTTTTTGGCAATTCTGATCGTTATTTTGGGGATTGTTCAAATCAACATTCATCATTGGAGTAGTTTTAAACAAATGAACCCGCTTACTGTACTTGACCTTTTTCAAGGTGTGTTTTAGCACTTAAAAAAAGTTTGTTTGGAGCCAAATGTTGTGGTTTTAAACCAAATTGCTCAATTTTATGGTGGTTTCAAGTCCAATGAGCCAGATGTTTTTCATTAGTGCAAGTTTATAATAGTAGCTCATGTATTTTTTGCCTATTATTCAAACAAATGTAGATTTTTTTAACGAATGAAGTTTTTTACCACTAGGGATCGCTAAATCAGATTCAGATTCAGATCTACTTTATTGTCATTCTAGTACACGTGTATACAGAACGAAATGTCGATACATCTGACCCGCAGAGTTTCCTTGAATGTACAGATATAAATAAAATGTTGTATTGAGTTGGAGTATTGAAGTACTTATAATATACTAAATAATTATGGCTATGTATAGTATTATACAATAGTGCAAAGAGTGCAAGAGGAGCAGCTAACCAGATGTGCAAAATGGGCAGTCAGGTAAACAAGTCACTATACAATAACAATAACACTGGAGTACGATAGTGCAGAGAACAGATGTGCAAAGGAGTGGCTAGGTATAGAGAACTGCGAGTAGTGCAAGGACACAAAAACAAAAACAAAAAAACAAACAGATGTACAGATTAGCAGCTGTGTAGGCTTACTATGTGTGTGATTGACCATTTAACAGTCTAATGGCTAGGGGGACAAAGCTGTTGCAGAACCTGGTGGTCCTGCACCGCACACTGCAGTACCAGAGTGAACAATCCATGATGGGGGTGAGGGGGGTCCCTAATGATGTTCTTGGCTCGGGATAAGCAGCCCTTCTGGCCAATGTCCTGAATGGAGGGGAGAGAAGTCCCGATGATTTTCTCTGCTGTCCTCATCACCCTCCTCACACTACCCCAGTCGGAGGCACTGCAGCCTCCACACCACACGGGATACAGCTGGTCAGGATGCTCTCTATGGTGCCCCTGTAGAATGTGATGAGGGAGGGTGGGGGCAGGTGGGCTCTCCTCATCCTCCGCAGGAAGTACAGGCGCTGCTGTGCCCTCTTCACCAGTGATGCAGTGTTCACGGTCCAAGTGAGTTTGTTTGTGATGTTGCACCCCTAGGAACTTGGTGCTGCTGACAACCTCCACAGCCTTGTTGTTGATGAGAAGTGGGGCATGGTTGGGCTGGTTTTTCCTGAAGTCGATGATGATCTCTTTAGTTTTGTCAACATTCAGGACCAGGCTGTTGTCTCTGCACCAGCCCACCTACTGCTCCACCTCCTCTCTGTAGGCCAGGTCGTCGTCGTCCCTGATGAGGCCCACCACTGTTGTGTCGTCCGCAAACTTCACGATGTGGTTTGTGGCTGACCTACACAATGTCTCTTTGATAAAAACTAACTGAACTTTTTTTTTTAAAGGCAAGTTTATAGTGATAATTTATGTACGGTTTTTCCTATTATTCAAATCAAAAATGTTTTTTTTTTCACCCAAGGGGGCGCTATAATTCTCAATGTACCTTTAAAAATAATTAAAAGAAAATTTGTTTTGTTTTTTGACCCACTACTATTCAAAACATGCAAGTTTATGACTCGTTTATTTTTGCTTTTTGTTCAAATCAATATTGTTTTTTTTAATGAATTACCGTACATTCCGGACTATAGAGCGTACCTGATTATAAGCCGCACCCACCACATTTCAGGAACAAAACGGATTTTGTACATACACAAGCCGCACCTGTATAATAGCCGCATGCGCCCACATTGAGAAAATGCAGCACAAACACAAAATTAACCCATACCCGGCAAAGTCCATAAATCACAGGCGGCAAAATGAACGGAAAATGATACCGGTACTTAAGGTTTGATGCAGACCTGCAGAGTCCGGGTGCCCGTTGAAAGTATATATTTATTTACTAGTATATATATTCCACCGGTCTAAATCTTACCTTTTGTGCTCGAGCGCCCCTGGTGGCCGTTAGAAAAATGACATAAATTGGCCGCATCACTGAATAAGCCGCAGGGTTGAGAGTTTGGGGAAAAAGTAGCGGCTTATAGTCCGGAATTTACAGTAACTCTTTTAAACCTTAGGGGTCCCTATAATACACAATGTAATTTTATAAATAACTAAAATAAAGTTTTGGGTTTTTTTTGACCCGCTACTATTCAAAAAATGCAAATTTATGATGATAATTTGTTTATTTTAGCTTATTTTTCAAATCAATATTTTTTTTAATCCAAGGGGTGCTAAATAATACAAAATTTCCCTTTGATAATTAAAAAAAAGTTTTGTTTGTTTTTCGGAACGTTTTTTTTTTTTTCCTTTATTTTAAGTACTAATATTTTGAATTATTGATGATAGTTCATTTATTTTTTATTATTATTCAAATCAATATTTGGGTTTTTTGTGCAGATTCAGTTTTTTAACCCTAGGAGGCGCCCTTTATTACACAATGTCTTTTTGATAATTAAAGGAAAGTTGGTTTTACAGAACTACAAATATCTAAAAAATGCAAGTGTATGACGATAGTTCGTTTATTTTTGCTTATTATTCCAATCAATATTGGGTTTTTTTTTCTAATGAATTAATTATTTTCAACCCATGGGGGCGCTATAATACAAAATGTACCTTTGATAATAACCAAAAGAAAGTTGTTTTTTTTTGTTTGTTTTTTTGTTTTTTTTTTCTTCTCCTAATATTTTTAAAAAATGCAAGAGAGATAGATAGATACTTTAAGTTTATAGTTTTATATATATATTTTTGCTTATTATCAAAATCAAAATTGTTTTTTTTTTTTTAGAAATGATTTTTTAACTGAACTTTTGATAACATACAAAAAAATGATTTTGGTTACTATTTTCCCTACTAATATTTCTAAAAAAAAAGTTATAGTGATATTTATGTATTTTTGATTATTATTCAAATCAAAATTTTATTTTTATTACAATTATTTTTTTATAAATGATTTTTTTTAACTCAAGGGGGCGCTAAATTATACACAAATTTCCTTTTAAAATAACCAAAAGAAAGTTTTTTTGTTATTTATTTTTGAACTACTACTATTCAAAAAAGTCAAGTTTATGACGATAGTTCATTTATTTTTGCTTATTATTTCAATCACTATTGTTTTTTTTTAATGGATTAAGTCTTTTTAATCCAAGGGGGCGCTATAATACACTATGTATCTTTGATAATGACCAAAAGAAAGGTTTTTTGTTTTTTACTGACTAATATTGAAGAAAATGCAGTTTATTGTGATATTCATGTGTTTTTGCTTATTATCCAAATCAAAATTGTTTTTGTTGTTTTATAAATGATTTTTTTAAATCAAAGTCGCGCTAAATAAATCACAAGTTTCCTTTTAAAGTAACTAAAAGAAAGTATTTGTTTTTTTTGACTTACTACTTTTCAAAAAAGGCAGGTTTATGACAATAGTTATTATTCAACACACTGTTTTTTTATTGATGTTTTTCCAAACTAGAGGCCGCTAAATACACAATATCCCTTTAATTTGAACTCTCAGAAATGTTTTATTTGTTTGTTTACTTAATTGGAGGGTTTCAGCTCTTGTCTAGTCCTGAAAAAATGTTAAAGGTTTCCCTTTACAGATTTGACCCCTTTCCCAATTTCCAAGCGTAAATTAAGAATGTATCTCATCTCCAGCCCCCCCTGTTGGTTGTTACGTGCATTATTGTCACTTTTTTTTGATGAGTTTACTAGCTTCCCTCTTTTTTTCCGTACACTAGTCCTGAGAAAATGTTAAAGGTTACCCTCTACTTACTCGACCTCTTTCCCGATTTCCAAGCGTAAATAACGAACTTATCTCATCTCCAGCCCCCCCTGTTGGTTGTTACATGTATAGGTGTCATTTTGTTTGAAAAGTTTACTAGTTTCCTTCTTTTGTTGTTTCGTTCACTAGTCCTGAGAAAATGTTAAAGGTTTCCCTTTACTTATTCGACCCTTTTCCCGATTTCCAAGCGTAACTAGAGAACGTATCTCATCTCTAGCCCCCCCCTGTTGTTTGTTACGTGCATAATTGTCATTTTTTTTCGATAAGTTTACTAGTTTCCCTCTTTTGTTTTTTCGTACACTAGTCCTGAGAAAATGTTAAAGGTTACCCTCTACTTACTCGACCTCTTTCCCGATTTCCAAGCGTATATAACGAACGTATCTCATCTCCAGCCCCCCCTGTTGGTTGTTACATGCATAATTGTCATTTCGCTCGATAAGTTTACTAGTTTCCCTTATTTGTTGTTTCGTACACTAGTCCTGAGAAAATGTTAAAGGTTTCCCTTTACTTATTTGACTCCTTTACCCGATTTCCAAGCGTAAATAAAGAACGTATCTCATCTCTAGCCCCCCCTGTTGTTTGTTACGTGCATAATTGTCAATTTGTTCGATAAGTTTACTAGTTTCCTCTTTTTGTTGTTTCGTTCACTAGTCCTGAGAAAATGTTAAAGGTTTCCCTTTACTTATTTGACTCCTTTACCCGATTTCCAAGCGTAAATAAAGAACGTATCTCATCTCTAGCCCCCCCTGTTGTTTGTTACGTGCATAATTGTCATTTTTTTTCGATAAGTTTACTAGTTTCCCTCTTTTGTTGTTTCGTACACTAGTCCTGAGAAAATGATGAGGTTACCCTCTACTTACTCGACCTCTTTCCCGATTTCCAAGCGTATATAACGAACTTATCTCATCTCCAGCCCCCCCTGTTGTTTGTTATGTGCATAGTTGTCGGGTTTTTTTATACGTTTACTAGTTTCCTTTTTTTTTTGTTTCGTACACTAGTCCTGAAAAAATGTTAAAGGTTTCCTTTTACTGATGGGACCCCTTTCCCATTTTCCAAGCGTAAATAACAAACTTCTCATCTCCAGCCCCCCCTGTTGGTTGTTACATGCATAATTGTCATTTTGTTCTATAAGTTTACTAGTTTCCCTTTTTTGTTGTTTCGTACACTAGTCCTGAGAAAATGTTAAAGGTTTCCCTTTACTTATTCGACCCCTTTCCCGATTTCCAAGCGTATATAACGAACTTATCTCATCTCCAGCCCCCCCTGTTGTTTGTTACATGCATAATAAGTCATTTTGTTTGATAAATTCACCAGTTTTCCCCCCAAACAGAAGCATTTTTTTGTATCCTTACGCTATAAAGTTTGGTCACTGAGCTACGGCATTAACTTGTATTCTAACAAGATTAAAATATATTTGTCCTGGAGATTAGCATAGCTAAGTCTCCCCTTTTTTTTGCCTTTTGCTTGGGCAGCAGCAGGCTTTGATCAGCGTAGCGCAGCAGCAAGGCCCTGGGCTTGGCCCGGCCATCCACAGGCCGGGTGTGAAATTGCTCTGATGTCATCCCCCATTCTCTATCTTCTGCAGCTTTCAGGGGCGTAATGATATTTCCGCCACAAAGCTCCACGGCCCCTGGGTTCTATATTTGGGGTTGCACCAGGAAGCGTTTGGGAGAACTATAGCTAAATGACCCAGTGGGGGGGAGGGGCCACTCGATGGGTCGTCTTTTGTCCGGCAGAGACACGGGGGGACATCGTTGCTTGTATATGTACTTTTCTATTCTGTGTTTGTCTGCCGTTTGCCTAGCGGTGAAGGACGGGCACTTAGTACAAGGGAAAGGACGTGAACTTTCGTACTGGGAACTATGTTGCACGTTCAGACTTTAGCGACTTGATGAAAACTGTCTGATAAGAATGAGGGATAGTCAAGTCATGTTTATTTGTATAGTCCTTAATCACGAGAAGTCTCAAAGGGCTGCACAAAGTACATACTATTATGACAGCATCCCCTGATCTAAAACCTACATGAGGGCAAGGAAAAACTCAAAAAGCTCAGTCAAGTCAAGTCAGATTTATTAGTATAGCCCTTAATCACAAGGAGTCTCAAAGAGCTGCACAGACCACAGATTATTGCAAACCACAGACTATTATGACAACATCCCCTGATCTAAAACCTACATGAGGGCAAGGAAAGACTCAAAAAGCTCAGTCAAGTCATATTTATTAGTATAGACTTTAATCACAAGCAGTCTCAAAGGGCTGCACAGACCACAGATTATCGCAAACCACAGACTGTTATTACACTATCCCCTGATCTAAAACCTACATGAGGGCAAGGAAAAACTCAAAAAGCTCAGTCAAGTCAAGTCATATTTATCAGTATAAAAAATAAATATGACTTGACTTGACTAATAGCATAGCCTTCAATCACAAGGAGTCTCAAAGAGCTGCACAGACCACAGATTATTGCAAACCACAGACTATTACGACACTATCCCCTGATCTAGAACCTACATGAGGGCAAGGAAAAACTCAAAAAGCTCAGTCAAGTCAAGTCATATTTATCAGTATAAAAAATAAATATGACTTGACTTGACTAATAGCATAGCCTTCAATCACAAGGAGTCTCAAAGAGCTGCACAGACCACAGATTATTGCAAACCACAGACTATTACGACACTATCCCCTGATCTAGAACCTACATGAGGGCAAGGAAAAACTCAAAAAGCTCAGTCAAGTCAAGTCATATTTATTAGTATAGCCCTTAATCACGAGGAGTCTCAAAGGGCTGCACAGACCACAGATTATTGCAAACCACAGACTATTATGACACCATCCCCTGATCTAAAACCTACACGAGGGCAAGGAAAAACTCATAAACCTCAACAAAAATGAAGAAGCCTTGAGAAGGGACCGCACTTGAGGTCATCCTCCTTCCAGGATGACCAGGCTGCAATGGATGTTGCAAAACCATGAGCAGGACAGAGGGGATCGATACAGGGTACTGGATACTTGAGCAAGATACTGAACAGGACGGGAAAGACTGGATAGATACCGGATACAGGAGCAAGATACTGGACAGGACAGGATAGATGGGATCAATACTGGATACTGGATACTGGAACAAGATTTCGGCCAGGACAGAACAGGACGGACGGGATCGATACTGGATACTGGATACTGGATACACGAGCATGGCAGATGGGATCGATACCGGATACTGGATACTAGAGCAACATATTGGACAGAGCAGGACAGACGGGATCCATACTGGATACTGGATACACTAGCAAGATACCGGACAGGGCAGGATAGACGGGATCGATACCGGATACTGGATATTGGAGCAAGATACTGAACAGGGCGGGAGTGACAAGATCGATACCGGATACTAGATACACGAGCAGGATTCCGGACAGAGTCAAAATGCGTGTCTTGCCAGTGCAGAGGTTTCTTGACGGACTGACCAGGAGTGAATGCACTGAGTTTAAATAGGAGGGAAGCCAATTAGGCCATGAGCAGCAGCTGGTACCAAAAGGGTCAAATATTACAGTGTCATCTTGAAAAGAGACCCTCTAATAAGCCAGAATACCATTTTTTTGTCCTTTAAATGTAAAGACGCATCTTGAAGGATTTTATACATTTGACTATAAAGGATTTTGTACGATCGAATACAAATTACATTTAAATGCAAAAGATACCCACTGGCTGAGCTGTGTGGCGAGGTAAATTCAACCTAGTTGAAGATGATGCTTACAGGAACAGCGGGGAACTGGAACAAAGGGCTGATAAGTTAATCAGCACTTTTTGATGCAGAGGGGCCCTGGTGAGGTAGAAACTCTCTGTTTTGACCATTCCAGACATCGAGGCGAGGGGGCTTTCCTGGCACGCCCATGGGAGGAGCCGGCACACCAGCTTGAGGTGAAACGTGGGTCGAAAGAAGAAGGGGAGAAGATCGAGATAGGAGGCTTGCTAATTCGGCCATATATTCGATGGAGTTCACTTAGTTAAATACTTTAAGAAATTAAATCAGCCCAGAAACCAGCTTTAAAACCAGCTCGGTGGCCTTGGGGGTATGGCGCCCGCCCCGAGACTGGAAGGTTGTGGTTCAAGCCTCGGCCGAGTCATACCTAAGACTTAAAGATTGGTACCCGTTGCCTCCCTGCTTGGCGTTCAGCATTAGGGGTTGGAATTGGGGGGTTTGCTCACCTAATGACTCCCAACACTTCAGTTGGGTTGAGCGAGGGGGCTGGGAATCCCCTCCTCTACATTTTAATATTTAATTCCTAACAATTTGTTACAAAATGCTATGACTAAATGTGTTCATGTGAAGAAATCACATTTGGGGAGGCAGGGTGAAAGCAACCGCATCTCCTTTAGCCACAGGAAGCCTCGGAATAGTTGCAACCACAGAGGAGATTGATGTCCTTTTTCTGATCTTGGCAGCGTCTCTGCCGCCTGCTGCTATTTGCATGGACTCCCAAAGTATTTTGACCTTCCTCCAGGTTCTCTGCTGATTTGACTCTTAACACCCGCCAGTCCTTCAACTGACAGGCACAGACTGCGCACAGTGATCCAAACCCCCTCCTGTTTTCGTTCCCGTTCCCGAGTCGGCTCATTAAGTGTTTCTTCTGCGTACAAGACAGCTAATAAAAGAAAAATGCAGATGAAGGACCCACTCGCGTATCGTTTTTCACAGTTTTATTGGGAAGAAGGGAAAGGGGTGCACCCACAATTCAACGGCGGTGTCAGGAACGGAGAACAGGTCGATAGCAGGGACAGGAGAGCAAAAAAAAGGGCTGCGATTTTCCGTAGCGGGCAATGGCGGTGTCAGGGACGGAAAAACTGGTCGATAGCCGGAGCAGGATATATGGTCAGGGTCAGAAACGGGTCGTAAGTCGGGATGGGAGAGCAGACGTGGTCGCGATCAAAACAGGTCGTAGCGGGAGACAAACAGGAGCAAAAACGGGACAGGCGGGAGTCAGGGTCGAAAAAGGCTTGCTTTGAATACACAAAGGTTCGTAGACGGACTGACCATAGGGGATTGTCAGGACTGGGTTGAAGTAGGGACAGGGAGCCAATCAGTACCCGCGGTGGTTGGCGCCAAATGAGCGGGCACAGGTGATTCACATCGATAATCATGACATTACATGTCCAAAACTTTCTATCGTTGCCCACTAGAATTTGTGCAGAACCCTTGTGATGGGCTCCAGCACCCCCGCGACCCTACTGAGGGTAAGCGGTGCACATAATGAATGAATGGATGGATTATTGTCATGGTTGCCATGGTGCCAAATTGGCCCCGCCCATGTGTGTCACAGTTGGCATGGTGCCCGATTGGCCTCGCCCGTCGTTGAGAGATTGGCTTTCCGTCTATTTGAGCTCAGTGCTCTCACTCTTCCTTTGTCAGTCTGTCAACGATCCTCTGCCCCGCAAGACGTGGGTTCTGACTCTGTCCTCTTTTGATTTTGTTATTTCAAGTCCGGTATTGTTCCTGTTTATTTTTGTCCGATTTAATTTCGGGTTCCAGTTTTGTTTCTATCTGTTTTTGTCCTGTTTGTTAGTTTCTCCAATTTTTGTTCCCGTCTAGTTTCTCCCGTTTATTTTCGTTATCCCGGTTCGTTATCGATCTCGTTGGTCTCTGGCTTCCCGTCTTTCCACGCCAGACCGGCTGCCTAATGTGCATGACTCCCCATTTCCTGTAAAATAAAAAGCTTGTGTGAGAAACGTCACGCGTTTGGGTCCTGATCCTGTTCTGGTTCATTAAAATTTTTACCTTTTCTATCACTGGTAATATTATTATTGAATTTATTATTGAATTACAATCTGCTCTTTTCTTTTTGTGTTTCACTCTTGAATTTAGAAATCCATTTAAGATTCTGTCATTTCAAATAAAATGCCATCCGTAAAACTGTTTTATTTACTTTTGTATAATTTCTAAAAAGAAAAACAATAATTAGTATTACTCTAGTTAGTTTTCGGGGTATTTTTATCGTTTTACTTTAGTTGTATTTTTGTAGTATTTTTATAGTATTCTTATAGTATTTTGTAGCGTTACTCTAGTGGTATTTTTGTGGTATTTTTTAATATTTTTAGAGTAGGACTCTACTTTTATTTTGTAGCATTTGTACAGTAGTATTTATATCTTATTCTTACGATGGTATCATTTTTGTATCATATTTGTAGTATTTTTGTAGTATGACTGTACTCCTAGTCTGTATTTCTAAAGTTACATTTTTGTAGTATTGCTATAGCTATATGTTGGCAGCATTTCTGCAATAGTATTTTTGTAGTATATGTGTAGTATATTTGTTGTATTACTCTAGCTATATTTTTGTAGAGTTTTGCAGTAACATAGTTTTACTCTAGTCGAATTTTTGTGGTGTTTTTTAGGTATTTTTATAGTATATTTGTAGTATATTTGTTGTATTACTCCAGCTATATTTTTGTAGTGTTTTTGTAGTATTTTATTGTATTACTCTAGTCGAATTTTTGTGGTATTTTTTAGGTATTTTATAGTATATTTGTAGTATATTTGTTGTATTACTCCAGCTATATTTTTGTAGTGTTTTTGTAGTATTTTATTGTATTACTCTAGTCGAATTTTTGTGGTATTTTTGATGTATTTTTATGGTATAAATGTACTTTAATTTTGTAGCATTACTCTCGTTGTATCTTTGTAGTACTTTTACCATGGCATCATTTTTGTATCATATCTGTAGTATTTTTGTAGTATAACTGTACTCCTAGTCTGTATTTCTAAAGTCACATTTTTGTAGTACTGTATTACTATAGCTATATGTTTGCAGTATTTCTGCTATAGTATTTTTGTAGTATTTTGTGAATTTCCCTACGGGGATGAATAAAGTATCTATCTCTCTATCTAGTATATTTGTTGTATATTATATTGTATATTTTTGTAGTGTTTTTGCAGTATTTTATAGTATTACTCTAGTCGATTTTTTGTGGTATTTTATGGTATAACTTTACTTTTATTTTGTAGCATTACTCTCGTTGTATCTTTGTAGTACTTTTACCATGGCATCATTTTTGTGTCATATCTGTAGTATTTTTGTAGTATGACCGTACTCCTAGTCTGTATTTCTAAAGTCACATTTTGTAGTATTACTATAGCTATATATTTGCAGTATTTCTGCAGTAGTATTTTTGTAGTATATGTGTAGTACATTTGTTGTATTACTCTAGCTATATTTTTGAAGTATCTTATATAATTACTTAAGTCAAATTTTTGTGGTATTTTTAAGGTATTTTTTATGGTATGACTGTATCTATCTATTTATCTATCTAGTATATTTTTAGTATATTTGTTGTATTACTCTAGCTATATTTTTGTAGTGTTTTTGTTGTATTTTATAGTATTACTCCAGTCAAATTTTTGTGGTATTTTTAAGGTATTTTTATGGTATAACTGTACTTTTATTTTGTAGAATTACTCTCGTTGTATTTTTGTAGTACTTTTACCATGGCATCATTATTGTATAGGATCTGTAGTATTTTAGTAGTATGACTGTACACTTAGTCTGTATTTCTAAAGTCACATTTTTGTAGTATTACTATAGCTATATGTTGGTAATATTTCTGCTATAGTATTTTTGTAGTATTTTGTGAATTTCCCCACGGGGATGAATAAAGTATCTATCTATCTATCTATCTAGTATATTTGTAGTATATTTGTTGTATTACTCTAGCTACATTTTTTTTTCAGTATTTTATAGTATTACTCTAGTCGAATTTTTGTGGTATTTTTTAAGGTATTTTTATGGTATACTTGTACTTTTATTTTGTAGCATTACTCTCGTTGTATCTTTGTAGTACTTTTACCATGGCATCATTATTGTATAGGATCTGTAGTATTTTAGTAGTATGACTGTACACTTAGTCTGTATTTCTAAAGTCACATTTTTGTAGTATTACTATAGCTATATGTTGGTAATATTTCTGCTATAGTATTTTTGTAGTATTTTGTGAATTTCCCCACGGGGATGAATAAAGTATCTATCTATCTATCTATCTAGTATATTTGTAGTATATTTGTTGTATTACTCTAGCTACATTTTTTTTTCAGTATTTTATAGTATTACTCTAGTCGAATTTTTGTGGTATTTTTTAAGGTATTTTTATGGTATACTTGTACTTTTATTTTGTAGCATTACTCTCGTTGTATCTTTGTAGTACTTTTACCATGGCATCATTATTGTATAGGATCTGTAGTATTTTAGTAGTATGACTGTACACTTAGTCTGTATTTCTAAAGTCACATTTTTGTAGTATTACTATAGCTATATGTTGGTAATATTTCTGCTATAGTATTTTTGTAGTATTTTGTGAATTTCCCCACGGGGATGAATAAAGTATCTATCTATCTATCTACCTATCTATCTATCTATCTAGTATATTTGTAGTATATTTGTTGTATTACTCTAGCTACATTTTTGTAGTGTTTTTGCAGTATTTTATAGTATTACTCTAGTCAAATTTTTGTGGTATTTTTAATGTATTTTTATGGTATAGCTGCAATTTTATTTTGTAGCATTACTCTCGTTGTATCTTTTTAGTACTTTTACCATGCCATCATTTTTGTATCATATCTCTAGTTATTTTGTAGTATTACTGTAGAAGTACCTCGTAAAGCGCTTTTGGGGGGACTTCATTTTCCATTTACCATTTAATTCCATATTTAGGATCATATCAAAGAGAACTTAAACGAACCAAGAAACAAATAACTGATTTTACTGTTTTTGTTTTATTTCAAAGTCCCGTTTACTCCTAGAAAATGTCAGCCCTCTCTCTTCCCGACACCGCAATACATTTCAGCTTGTATTTACATCAATTTAAGGCAAAGGAGTTGACATGCCTGACAACTTTTTTCGGAGAAAAAGACAAAAAAAGAGAGAAAGAAAACATTCATAGTATAGAAAAACCACCGTTCGGTCCGGATCTCTATTAAAAGGCCTTCAAGGGAAGAAAATGAATTATTGCAGGAAGGAAAAATAACTTAAATCAATGAGGCGGGTTTATTATAAACAGAGTTGGGTAGGGTTACTTTAACTTGATTACTTTCAATTACTTTTGGATTACTCCAATACCAAATATGCTAATAAAAGACAAAAAAACTAAATATGAATCAAATGATGACTCACAACACGTGGTAAGCTTTCTCTCCTGGCTTTGAACTCTTTGATCTCCGGCAAAACTAACATAAAATGCGACCAGGGTTGGGTAGGGTTACTTTAACTTGATTACTTTCAATTACTTTTGGATTACTCCAATACCAAATATGCTAATAAAAGACAAAAAAACTAAATATGAATCAAATGATGACTCACAACACGTGGTAAGCTTTCTCTCCTGGCTTTGATCTCTGGAAAAACTAACATAAAATGCGACCAGGGTTGGGTAGGGTTACTTTAACTTGATTACTTTCAATTACTTTTGGATTACTCCAATGCCAAATATGCTAATAAAAGACAAAAAAACTAAATATGAATCAAATGATGACTCACAACACGTGGTCAGCTTTCTCTCCTGGCTTTGATCTCTTTGATCTTTCAAAACTAACATAAAATGCGACAGAAACAAAATGAAAATAAATCCAAACAGCTTGCCGACATCATGGATTCCGTTACTCCCCAAGCCTGCACAAAATTTAGTATTTTTACTCATATTTAGTTTCTTTTGTCTTTTATTAGAATATTTGGTATTGGAGTAATCCAAAAGTCATTGAAAGTAATCCAGTTAAAGTAACCCAACCCAATCCTTTAAGTCAGTAATAAAAATAATGCATCAATTGCAGGGTTGGCTAGGGTTACTTTAACTTGATTACTTTCAATTACTTTTAGACTACTCCAATACCAAATAAGCTAATAAGACAAAATAAGCTAAATATGAATCAAATGATGACTCACAACACGTGGTAAGCTTTCTCTCTTGGCTTTGATCTCATAAAATGCGACAGAAACAAAATGAAAATCAATCCAAACAGCTTGCCAACATATTTTTTGCCGTTCCATGTATTCCGTTACTGCAAAAAAATTGAGTAATTTTATTCATTTTTAGTTTATTTTGTCTTTTCTTAGCATATTTGGTTTTGGAGTCATCCAAAAGTCATTGAAAGTAATCCAGTTAAAGTAACCCTACGCAACCCTGATTATAAATAGGAATATAGTGTTTTTTTCACGCGGTTGCGTGGACATTCGTGGGTGTTGGTAAATACGAGTTACCCTGAAGTGAGCCTTTTTAAAGGGATTTCATGCGGATGAGTTCCACTTTGCTGGTGATGATTTTAAAATCAACGAAATTAAAATTGCGCCTTGATAATTAAAAAATCGGGTGTGTTAGTTGTAACGCGTGTGCACGTACCTGCCATTTTCCCCCGTATTTTATACGTTATTCGTTAGTATAAGCCGCATATATTTTTTTTTTTCACAGGGAAAAAAAACTAAAAACGAATCATTTTTTGTATTTGTTGTTTATTAGGTAAATAAAATGAATATCGCTGTTTTTTTCTAAATTATTTGTTTTGCTGTGAGTGAATAATTTCTGCGCTGTGTGTGTAAAGTTTATAATCGCTTAATACAGAAAAAATAATCATTTATAAGGGGAATAATTGGCTGAGGTTATCCTGTGCAAGCACCCACAAAAATGAGGCTTAATCAAGGCCTTAAAATCATTCCCGACAGGTTAACATTTAGATAACAATAAAAGACAAACAGCCGAGGACAGAAAAGACAAATAATAAAGACGCAATAAAATCCACAATGTCTTAACAAACCCCCAAAAATACAGATAAACAAAATCTTTGGACTTCAGCATAGTTTTTTCAGGCTTTAAGAGGTTTTTCTGTCCAAGTCTCATTCAGGCAGTCCACAATTTCGTTTTTTGTTTTCTTTTTCATTCAAAATGTCCATTTCGTGTAAATTATACGTGGTTTGGATTCGTCGGAATACTCTAAACTTGAAAATTATGAATCACAACACATTAGCGAATAATAAGTATCGAAATTGTAGCATTCACCATCAACAGCCCTGAGGACGGATGCGCGCGCGTATTTACGCACGCAAACGCAAGAAAAAGTAGTCTTTATTTTTAAATATGAACGCTGGTGCGGTCGTGATTCGGATTTTTTTTGTTTTTATATTGCTTCTACTCGCTGTCCGACTTGCCGTCCTTGGACGAGGTGTGGTTGTACAGTCCCTGGGCCATGAGGTGAAGCGCCAAGGAGTTCTTATTCCCGGTGGCCTTTTTGATTTTAGCCCTTTTGTTCTGGAACCAGATTTTAATCTGGGATTCGTTAAGGCCGAGTTCCCGGGCCAGGTCCTGCCTCCGCTGTTCGGTCAGGTAGCGGTTGCTCTGGAACTCGTTTTTCAGGCGTTGGAGTTGCTCCACGGTGAAGGCGGTCCGGGGGCGTTTGTCTTCTTTTGTCGGGGTCCGGGTCCTCTTTGGTTTACGGGATCGGGGTCCTTGATGGAAGAGGAGAAATGTAGGAATGAATTACGAGTTTTAAAACAAACGTTTTTGCCTCAACTCAAATCTAATTCTTATTTTTGCTATATTTGACTTGTTATTTTAATAATAATAATTTCCTTTGTATTGTCATTCTTTGTAACAATGTACACAGAACGAAATGTCGATACACCTGACCCGTTGTAGCGAGTCGATGCAGCCGCAGCCAACAGAGGGCGCCGCCATTATACCAATTAGGTATGTCTCGGCCGAGGCGCGAACCAGCGACCTCCCAGTCTCTTTTGACTATTATACTCATTTATTTATTTATTGCACAACCCTTACAATACCAACTGTATAAGACTTAAAAAGTGGTCGGCGGCGCCCTCTGTTGGCTGCGGCTGCATCGGCTCGCTACAACGGGTCAGGTGCAATCGACATTTCGTTCTGTGTACATTGTTACACAGAATGACAATACAAGGAAATTATTATTATTATTATTATTATGTAACATCCTACATGCCGACATTTCTTGTGTAAATATCATGTAAATTATAACTATAGCCTCATCCTCCTTGTTTTATAACCTTATCTTCTCTGTTCCTTTATCTTCTTGGCTTTTTACCTCACTGTGAATGTGTGAAACTGGAGTGTCATGCCCAATTTCGTTGTCACAATATGTTAACCCATTTTGTAACAATGACAATAAAGTTATATTCTATTCTATTTTATTCTATTCTGTTGATTCTATCAGCCAATAATTATGCTGTTCCTTGACATCCCTTGATAGAGGATCTTCATACCTGTCAACCTGTACGGTTTTGCCGTTCAAAGTAGGTTTATTATGAATTTTAAGACGTGTACGACGTACGAGAAAATCCGTACGGAAAAACGCAAATTTGTCAATTATGGGTACCATCCGGTATACACCGACTATGACGAAACAGCAAATTAATCAAGTCAAACGAGTTCGGCGCGGTAGCCTCTATCTCGGTATCGTTTTTTTTTCGTCGCAAACGAAGCAAGCGGTTTGCTGTAGTGAAAGGAAGTCCGTCTCTTTTTAGAGAACCGGCTTTTTCGGCTCAACTCATTAAAAAGAGCCGGCTCTCCAACGGCTCACTTGCTTTGATGCATTATATTACGATTTATGATGTCGTATAAAGAAGTTAAGAAAAAAAGGAAGTATAAAAGGAGAAAATGAAAAAAGACCGGTTTGCGGTTATCCCTTTAATCAGTATATTACCAACAATAATTTAATGCAGAAAATGAATTCATAATTTGAATAAGAAAATTCTACTTAATTCTATTTGCATGTATTTTTTCCTTCTATAGTGAACGTCCAAGCTACTTAATTTTTCAATTTTTTTGGTAATAAACCTCATTCATGTCGAGCAACAAAAACAACAAAATGTTAATTAACAATATCTCATCTCATCTCTCATCTCATCTCATTAGCCGTACCGCTTATCCTCTGTAGGGTCGCGGGGGGCTGGAGCCCATCCCAGCAATCATCGGGCAGTGGGCAGGGGACACCCTGAACTGGTTGCCAGCCAATCGCAGGGCACACAGGGACAGACAACTCATTCGCTCATTCACACCTAGGGACAATTTGGACCGGCCAATTCACCTGAAATGCATGTTTTTGGAACGTGGGAGGAAACCGGAGTGCCCGGAGGAAACCCACGCAAGCACGGGGAGAACATACAAACTCTGCACAGGATGTCTGGAGCTGGATTTGAACCCACGACAGGTTCCCATGACATGAACTGTGCCGCACAAGCGCTAACCACTGCACCGCTAACAATATATATAATATAACAAAACACATGTGCAATGTAACATGTTAAACTACATAAATGAAAAAAAATGGTGTAAGATTATTTTGTATTTTGTAAGGGAAAATACAACAGATATGCAAGCTGCGCAGAAGGAAATCAAAATTTTCTTAGTTTAGAAAAAAAGCTTATAGCATCTATGCACTTTTCTTACCCACATACTATCGATTGTGCATTGTACACGAGGTTTTATGGTGGTAGGATATTACCGTATTCGCGCAATGATTGATCAGTCGAATATCGAGTTTAAATCTGATTGTTTTGAGTTTTTGGAATTCTCACAAAATCTGTGTTTTTGTTTCATTACTGCAAAATTCATTTGGTAAGCCATGGGTTTGTTCGACTGTCTTTTTCGTTTTGGCACTTTATGGGCTTCTGCGCTTGCCGTACCTTCAGTTCTATCACCTCGTGCTGAAGATGTATTTGTATTTTTTATTGAATGTAGGCGATAAACTGAGTGACTGTGAACCCTTGTGCATGATTGAGGGTCGTTACATTTGCACTAGGGTGCAACGGGAATCGAACCCGGATCCTAGTAGTGAGAGCGCCGAATACTAATTTCTAGACCAGGAATGTAGATAACCTAGGGAAAGGTATTATATTTGATCTCACAATTCTTCCTCGTTTTGGGACTGATTCAAATCCTTTATTGACAATGTAAACTATGAATACTATACCAATATAAACAATATATTTATTTATACTCTAAATTATCACCAGATACACCAAAGAGTTATTTCCCCTCGTTGTCATTTGCGCATTTATTAATATCTTTTCAGGACATCTTTCTGGTACCATGAGTAATAAAAGCTTAATGATGAGATAAAATATAATGAATGCATTTTGCAATGGCGTCTACATCCCTAATGGTCAGTAGATTTAAGCGTATTACCCTTGTTATTATTTTTAATATAATTATTGGGCAGGATCACATTATACCCCTCTATAGGTTCGGAACCACTGACTTGCAGGAGATTTAATGAAAATTGGAATTTGGCATCGTGATGGGGATTTCCACAGTCCTATCCTGTTCTCCTTGCTTGTTCAAAATGCATTGATGTCTGTTCTCCTTATTATAAGTCTCTACTAATTTATACATATATACAGGGTTGTGTAGGGGTTACTTTAACTTGATTACTTTCAATTACTTTTGGATGATTCCAATACAGAATATGCTAATAAAAGACAAAAATAAACCAAATATGAATAAAAGGACTCCATTTTGTGCAGGCTTGGGGAGTAACGGAATACATGGAACGGCAAAAATGATGTTTGGATTTATTTTTATTTTGTTTCTGTCGCATTTTATGTTCGTTTTGCCGGAGATCAAAGAGATCAAAGCCAGGAGAGAAAGCTTACCACGTGTTGTGAGTCATTATTTTATTCATATATAGTTTCTTTTGTCTTTTAGCATATTTGGTATTGGAGTCATCCAAAAGTAATTGAAAGTAATCCAGTTAAAGTAACCCTACCCAACCCTGTATATATATATCATTATGAATTAACATGCATCCTATAAAAGCCTTGGGTCATGTAATGATGCAAGACCACCGAAACCCCCACCCTCTCCAAAATGCCCCCAAATTTTCATTTGATGATAAAAAAAAAATGAATTGATGCAAAAAGATTGCAGCAGCAGGCGGGAGGTGGAACACGGGTGCAAATGGGGGTGGGGCCCGACTGCATTGGGGGAGGGGGGAGAGACTTTATTTGCCTATGTATTCTACAACGTTCCTATTTTTTTAATTCATAAAAAGAAACAATCAACACATCTGGATTTTTGGGCGCCGGTCGGACGGAATCGACAAAAATTGAGTTAGCGCATGCGCACGAATGGGTTCCGAAGTTCCAAAGTGATTAATTGGCCTTAACCGTATACAATGAAACAAAATAATCAAAAGGCTCATTAAACTACAATTCTGCATATTCCGTTTGACTATAATTAACTCGAGGGGAATGAACTGTCCACCATTTTGATCTCGACTATAAAAACGCGTGCGTGACGTCATTCATTGTTGCGTTAACTGATTTTTGGGAGGCCGAATGCAAAAAAAAAAAAGCTGCACCCCCCCCCCCTGGATTTAAAAAGCCAATTGCAGTCAGTCGGTCCCATACTTCATGCAAACTTTCAAACAACAGTATAAAACCTCATTCAAACTTGTTTTTCTTATAGTTTCGGAAATTATCCAGACAATTTCGAAGTTGTCTTTGAACATCACTTTGTGGTTGGGGGTTGGGGGAAGGGGGGAGCTTTAAACACACATTTAACACAACAACAATACAAAGATTTAAAAACATAACGCTTCAATCAAGTTCGATCGTACGGATTTATTATTTAAGCGCAGAAAAACTACGATTACACCCCGAATAATTTTACTCACAAAAAAATGGAACAAATCCGCCTTTTGGGACAAAAAAACGTCCATTTATATTAAATCTGTATATTTATCATAACAAAATAACAAAGCATATGAACACATCATCAATAATTTCTCCTTTTTTTTTATATGAGAAGCCCGCGTTTCACATTTAATCCATCTTTTTAGAACTCCCTCACTTTTTCGACACCCCCCATTGTCAAAAATATGCTAATAGAATATTAACAAAGACGACTCGGGAACAATGGCGTTAAACTTGCTTTTACGAATCTTTCGACATTTTTAACTTTTTGGAAGAGTGATCTTGTGCAACTTTATTTAGGAAATTACAGTTTTCAAACGTCGGTTTTTTTTTTCGTATTAAAGCCCGAATTTCTAGATTTTTGGAAATGATAGATCGGTGCTTTGTTTAAAAAAGAGAGTGAAACAATTATTTGTTTCGACGGGTGAAATAAAATGTAATATTGGAAAAAGATAAGAAGAATGTTTATGAGAGTAGTTTTAACGTTTGGTTTAGATAAGAGGATCAAACAAACAAAACGATTACAACTTTTTGTTCTGCTTTTTTTCGAAAAGAAAAAGAAAAAAATAGATTAATATTCGATATTTGCGTGTAATTATTACTTGTCCTCATATTTAATTTCTACTTTAATTCGTTTATAGGCCACCAACCTGCAGAGGGCCGGTCCGAATAGCGGGTGCAATAAACCCAGGCCGGCCACAGCATCTGTTTCCCCCCCTCAGAAGCCGAACCGGCCTGGGGGCTGCTGCAGCGGTTTTCGTGGTCCCTCTTCTCATTTTCCTCCTGGTCCTTTCTGCTGAGGATATCCGGATGGTCTAATAATCGAGAGTCGTCTTGCACGTCCGGATAACCGATTTTGGGTTCGTTTCTTTCGTCCCTCCTTGGGTCCTGGATCCGAAGGCCTCTTTTTCTCCTGGAACCGAAATCCGGTCTTAAAATGTTGTCGATGTAAAAGTTGGTGATCCTGTGGGATTGCTGGTTGCCGGGTTGAAGGATGGCTCCTTCGGACTCCTCGCCCGGGTCCTCGGGGCGCTCCTGGTCTCGACGAGCGTTTTCTTCCATCATGATGAAGTGGTTTAGAACTTGCGCAAGTAATTTCAGTTTAATTAAGAGTTTGTCTACCAAAAAACCCAAAAACCCTATTCCAAATATTTTTTCTTAGTAATGGCTACAATAAATATCTATACTAAAAAAGGCGCCGTTTTTTCCAAAGTAAAATCATACTTTAGTTCCAATTAATAAACGCCTCTTCATCGCTTTCCTTTTCAAGCAAATTTAAAACATTTTATTCAAAAAAAAACTTTGTTATTCAAGTCTTTCCCCGGATCCCTATTTGCAGTTTTGATGCCCTCAGCAATAAAAGTGATTCTCATTCAGACGCCAGGCTCAAATACTTTCACTAAGGATTTGCTTCTCATTTCAGATTGGCTGAGAGCCGCTGTACTACGGCCCTGTAGACACGTGCCCTGGTCCAATAGGGGCGCAGAGATTTTGACACGTGACATCTAATTGGTCCACCCCCGGCCGTGTGTTGCGTTCAAGTCGAACTAAATAATGGCGTCATTCTTTATTGGATGGATAGATAGATAGATAGATAGATAGATGGATAGAAAAATAGCCATATTAGATAGATAGATAGATAGATAGATAGATAGATAGATAGATAGATAGATAGATAGATAGATAGATAGATAGATAGATAGATAGATAGATAGATAGATAGATAGATAGATAGATAGATAGATAGATAGATAGATAGATAGATACAGTAGCTAGAAAAATAGCCATATTAAACAGACAGACAGATAGATACAGTAGCTAGAAAAATAGCCATATTAGATAGATAGATAGATAGATAGATACAGTAGCTAGACGAATAGCCATATTAGACAGACAGATAGATAGATAGATAGATAGATAGATAGATAGATAGATAGATAGATAGATATATGGATAGAAACAGTAGCTAGACAAATAGCTGTATTAGATAGATAGATAGATGGATAGATAGATACAATAGCTAGAAAAATAGCCATATTAGATAGATAGATAGATACAATAGCTAGAAAAATAGCCATATTAGATAGATAGATACAGTAGCTAGAAAAATAGCCATATTAGATAGATAGATAGATAGATAGATACAATAGCTAGAAAAATAGCCATATTAGATAGATAGATACAGTAGCTAGAAAAATAGCCATATTAGATAGATAGATAGATAGATAGATACAGTAACTAAACGAATAGCCATATTAGACAGACAGACAGATAGATACAGTAGCTAGACAAATAGCCATATTAGATAGAGTAGATAGATAGATAGATAGATAGATAGATAGATAGATAGATAGATAGATAGATACAGTAGCTAGACGAATAGTCATGATAGACAGATAGATAGATAGATAGATAGATAGATAGATAGATAGATAGATAGATAGATAGATAGATAGATAGATACAGTAGCTAGCTAGCTAGCTAGATAGATAGATAAATAGATAGATAGATAGATACAATAGCTAGAAAAATAGCCATATTAGATAGATAGATACAGTAGCTAGAAAAATAGCCATATTAGATAGATAGATAGATAGATAGATAGATAGATAGATAGATAGATAGATACAGTAACTAGACGAATAGCCATATTAGACAGACAGACAGATAGATACAGTAGCTAGACAAATAGCCATATTAGATAGAATAGATAGATAGATAGATAGATAGATAGATAGATAGATAGATAGATACAGTAGCTAGACGAATAGCCATGATAGACAGATAGATATACCATTTATAGATAGATGTAAAGAAATAAAGATTTCAGGTGGACCCAAATGCAGGGAAGCCAGGACATTGTCAGGTGCGTTCAAAAAGAGGAATGGCTTACCGGATCATGACAATATGCAAATATTGTAAACATGATGTAAAGGTGTATTTTTAAAAATATTTGTAACTTTAATCATTTCCATTTATTTTACATAACATGAAACTCACCTTAAGTGAGTTGGCATAATTGTCTACCATTTTGCTGCTACGGGTACCCAAATGACTAAAAAAAACTAGCAAAAGCTGGGCAAAAAATGAGAAAAGACAGATACTGTAGTGCAGGTTGGTCACTTTGAGTCCCCTTAGTTTGTATTCCTACTTGATGTTCCATAGTTATCGTTTTTGATTGCATAATACAATACAGCGACATCTAGTGGTCAAAAAACAACACTGTACCTGTAAATGTAAATAAATAAGCACATAGATACATCGATAAAAAAGATAAAACGATAAAAAGATAAAAGATTAATAGAAAAATTGATAAATAGATAAAAGATAGATAGAAAAATAGATGAATGGATAAATGGATAAATGGATAAATAGATACATAGATAAACAGATAAATTGTTGGATAGATAAATAGATAACTAAATCAATAGATAAATAGATACATAGATACATAGATAAATAGCTAAATGGACAAATAGATAAATAAATAATGGATAAATAGATAAATAGATGAATGGATAAAAATATAAATAGACAAATAGATAAACAGATACATAGATGTAATATAAATAGATAAATAAATACATAGATAAATAGATGAATTGATGAATAAATAATGGATAAACAGATACATAGATAATAGCTAAATAGACAAATAGATAAATAGATCAATCAATAATGGATAAATAGATGAATACATAAATGGATAAATAGATGAATAGATACATAGATAAATAGATAAACAGATACATAGATGAAATATAAATAGATAAATAGATACATAGATAAATAGATGAATTGATAAATGAATAATGGATAAAAAAATAGATACATGGATACATGAATACATGGATAAAAAGATAAAAGGATAAATAGCTAAATAGATGAATAGATAAACAGGTAAACATATAAATAGATAAATAGATAAAGGATAAATAGCTAAATTGATGAATAGATAATAGATACATAGATGAATAGATAAACAGATACACAGATGAGAAGATAAATAGATGAATGGATAATGGGTACATATAAATATATAGATACATAGATAAATAGATAAATATAAACATAAATAAATAGATACATAGATACATAGCTAAATAGATAAATAGATGAATAGAGAATGGATACATAGATAACTAGATAACTAGATACATAGATAAATGGATGAATGGATTAATAAATACATAGATAAATATACAAATAGATAAATAGATAAATAGATAAATAGATAAATAGATAAATGGATAAATAGATAAATAGATGAATAGATCAATCGATCAATAAATACATGGATAAATATACAAGTATATAAATAGATAAATAAAAACTGTTCAGATTTTTTTATTATCATGGGCGTATTTGTAGTTTTATTGGATAGTTTATCTCGAATCCTTTGCTGACACTCTTCAAACATTTGAAATTGTTTTTTGCTCTTTGCTTATATATATATTTTTTTTGCCATCGTAAAAAATGTATTTGATATTGTTCTTTTTTCCTATGGAACCGGAACGCAGCACGGGTGGATGTTGTCTTCGCAACAGCTCGGTGATATGCACATCAGATGAATAAAACATGACTGCACCACGTGACTCAGGACTTGTCATTGTGAAAATACACACACACTTTATTATCACACACCACATGCACGCATTTAATGCTATGATGTCATTTTTTTTTCCACGACTATTCCCGTCACTTTATGGAGATATTTCATGCATTTCATTTTGCAGAAGCGTTTTTCTTTATATTTATTTTACTGGGAGTTGAACGTATATCATTTTATTCACAATACTTGTCACAAATAGCAGCATTAACGATATGCCTTCAAAAAAATACATAATAAATGATTTCTATCCATCCATGGAATTTAACGCATGCACAATTCATCAAGTTCAATAACCGTCACTTTAATTTTTTATAATGGCCTTTATTTTGAAAAGCAGCAATCCGCTATATCAGTGTTTTTCAACCCTTTTAGAAACAAGATACACTTTTATTTATAAAAAAAGTTCAGAGGGTCACCGTCCGTCGAAAATGTTTGAAAGTGATGTCAAATATTCTACTGTACCACCTCATAAGCAGATAATTAGTAAATAAAAAGAAAAAAATAATACTTAAAATAAAAAAAAAGATGTGCTTTATTTATGTTTTTATTTTTCACAGTGTAATCTTAAACCGCTTTGTTGAACAAATTAAGTTTTTAAATGTAGTGTGCTACCTCATTAGTATATAAAACTATATAAAAACTACTGCCACCTACTGATATGGATGACAATTACAGTTCCTCGTCTGAAGAAAGCAAAAATACTACATAATGGCCTGATTTTTTGGAAAGATAAAATTGGGAAAATTCCACTAAACAAAGTCTCACGGCACACTAGTGTGCCCCGGCACACTGCTTGAAAAACACTGCGCTATACAATTCAAGCAACTATATCCTCTAGCGCTATACTGCGCCCGTTAAAGATTTTTGTCCCATGACGCTTCGTAATAATGCACGCACTAAAGTCTCCAAATTACGCACACCATGCATACTACATTTCTTATCCAAATCAGAAAACACCGTTAGTTACACCAACAATCTTATTCCCTATATATTAAAACACACCAATTTACCGTTATATTAAATTAATTCATAAAGAGGAAATTAAGTTGGGAAAAAAACTCGTTTCTTCCAATCCTTTATATCTCGTATTTCAACAGATTAAAAAATATATAATTCATTTCCTTAATCTTAGTCTTCTTCTGTGAAAAAGGTTGAAATCAAGACATAAACATTTAAAAGTATCAAATTATCGGTTGAAAAATAGAGTTGGGTGGGATGAGGATATCATCGTTTCCATATCACGGCACACTTTTGTTTCTTTCTTGCTAAAAATTACGAAACATATTAAAACATATACTGAACAGGATTGTTTATTCACATATTTATTTGTTTTTATTTATAAGCGCTGCCTTTTTTGAAGACGCACTGAAAAAAAAGAGAAAGGATACTCTTGTTTATGTTAATTACCGACGGGGTTTAAAATATACCTGTTTATCGCACTAACTTAGATATTATTTAGATTTAAAAAAAATAATCGTGCTAATGAGAAAAGTTATCCATTATTCCCGAATTGTTTTAGGATTCCATTTATTGCAGCTTACACTTCTTCAAGTCTTTCCCATGTATCGTAAAATGTTGAGTTTAATGATTTTGCAGAAATTGTCTATCGTATTATAGCGTCTCCTATATAAACAACACTTGGAGTATTTTGTTGAATAATTGAGGAGACCATTTCTATTTATTTTTGTGCTTTCAATGAATTATCAAAAATAAATGTGCGGCCTCAATAAAAATAATTTAAAATGTGTCATCGTTAGTCACAAAATCCAAGAAAAACTCGATATTGCTTTACTGTATTATAAAACTAGAGTTACTATAAAGAATTTAAGGCGTTTATTTTCAAACTTTGGATACATTTGTGGTCAATATAATTACAGATTGTTTTGATATTTTTTTTATATTTAAATACTTAAAAAAAACACACGAAAATCCAAATAGTTTGTATTGAAAAAGTTAAAGAGTTGAAGTTTCTCTCCGTTTTTATTAGCCCTAATATTAGCTGGAGACCCCACAAAATGGCATACAATGTAAATTAGCAAATACAAATAAAGTTATGAGTACATTCAGACATATTTGACGAAAACAACTTTCATATAATGTACAATAAATTAATTTGGTCTAATACGTTATTATATAGAGATTTGAGAAATTACATATAAGAACAACATAGAATCACTTACTTAATGACATAAGAAATCGATTAGGATTGTTTCTAGAATCATGTTGAAATTTGAACAAATAGTGAAACTTAAATCCTTATAATTATTTCTCTTCGGAGTAGACTCTTATCATCTCAGCGGAATTCATCATTTCAAGGTCCAATATTGTCACGCGTGCATGCATTGTATAATGGTATTTACAGCTGTTTTGGGGGCAAATAGATAGATAGATAGATAGATAGATAGATAGATAGATAGATAGATAGATAGATAGATAGATAGATAGATAGATAGATAGATAGATAGATAGATAGATAGATAGATAGATAGATAGATAGATATACAATAAATACAGTAAATACAGTAGATAGATAGATAGATAGATAGATAGATAGATAGATAGATAGATAGATAGATAGATATACAGTAAGTGCAATAGATAGATAGATAGATAGATAGATAGATAGATAGATAGATAGATAGATAGATAGATAGATAGATAGATAGATATACAGTAAGTGCAATAGATAGATAGATAGATAGATAGATAGATAGATAGATAGATAGATAGATAGATATCCATTAGATGCAGTAGATAGATAGATAGATAGATAGATATATAGATAGATATCCAGTAGATGCAGTAAATACAGTAGATAGATAGATAGATATACAATAAATGCAGTAAATACAATAGATAGATAGATAGATGGATGGATAGAAAAGAATAAATAAGCTTGATAATAAATAATGAATAAACAATTAATTGTTTCCTTTTGTTAAATAACGATTGTTGCGTTTTTTGTGCCGTGCCTGAACAAAAAGCCACAGAACAAACAAACTCCTCAACTCGAACCGGTTACCGATTCCGATAACAGAGCAGCTTACCTGCAACAGACTCGTCTTTCCCGACATTTTCACCTCATGATCACCTTGACCCGAAAGCGAAATCTAACAATTTCCATCAACGAAAGACTTTTGGCAACGATGTTTCCGAGATAAGATCGGGTCTTTGTGATCGGGTGAATGCGGCTGTCTCCCGCATTGTGAGGCTGCCCAGATGTGAGATGAGTCCGGAGACAAAAGCAGAGGTCAGCCGCTACCGTCGGCTTCCTGTCCCCTTTACAAAACCTCCCTGAGGGGGAGGAGGAAAGTAGGGGGGACGCAGGGGTTAGGGGACACTTCCTATTCCACTCACTGCGCCTCTATTTACACGGGGACGGGGAATTAGTGCGAGGCCTCACAATCATCGCACTCACTATAACGCGGCATTGTGGGAAATGGAGATGGTTGAACTGTGACCTTTGTATGGTTTTATCGAAAGCGGGGGTGTCAAAAAATTTCGCCGTTGTAGAATTTTAATTTGATTGGCAGGGCTTCGTGAAAAGGCGCCGCTGTGCCGTTAAAACAGCTCCCGGTGGCTTCACCTTTTCACAGCGTTCGTTAGTTTTTGGTCGTCAGCAGGGTTGGGTAGGGTTACTTTAACTGGATTACTTTCAATGACTTTTGGATTACTCCAATACCAAATATGATAATAAAAGATGAATACTAAATACTGAATACTAAAACTAAATATGAATAAAATGATGACTCACAACACGTGGTAAGCTTTCTCTCCTGGCTTTGATCTCTTTGCCAAAAATAACATAAACTGCGACAGAAACAAAATGAAAATAAATCCAAACAGCTTGCCAACATCATTTTTGCTGTTCCATGTATTCCGTTACTCCCTAAGCCTGCACAAAATTTAGTCATTTTATTCATATTGAGTTTCTTTTTTCTTTTATTAGCATATTTGGTATTGGAGTACTCCAAAAGTAATTAAAAGTAATCTAGTTAAAGTAACCCTACCCAACCCTGGTCGTCACCATGTTTCGTCCGGCAGTGCCTCTTGATAATATATTCTTTGAAAACAGCCACAGTTTTGTTCTGTAAGGAAATACTCCGGCGGCCCTCACATTCAACTTTCGTTTTTTTATTCACAGTCACTATGTTGGAAATGGGGTGGGTTAAAATTCTCCTAGAAAGCCAAAGGCAAGGTGGCCAATGTTGAATATTTTGTTCTTGCACAGATTTATTTTATACTGCACTCAACATCACTGGCGGTGTCAAAAATCTTCGCCTTTGTAGAATTTTCATTAGATTGGCAGGGCTTCGTGAAAAGGCGCTTCTGTGCCGTTAAAACAGCTCCCAGTGGCTTCACCTTTTCACGGCGTTCGTTAGCTTTTGGTCGTCAGCGTTTTTCCTCCGGCAGTGCCTCTTGATATTTTATTCTTTGAAAACAGCCACAGTTTCTTTCGGTAAGGAAATACTCCAATTTCCACTTGTCCTTAAAGCGGCGGCCCTCACAGTCAACTTTCTTTTTTTGTTTACAGTCACCATGTCGGAAATGGGGTGTGTTAAAATTCTCATAGATAGCCAAAGGCAAGGTGGCCAATGTTGAATATTTTGTTCTTGCACAGATTTATTTTATACTGCACTCAACATCACTATATATATATATATATATATATATATATATATATATATATAAATGAAAATAAATTTTGTGCAGGCTTGGGGAGTAACGTAATACACGGAACGGCAAAAATGATGTCGGCAAGCTGTTTGGATTTATTTTCATTTTGTTTCTGTCGCATTTTATGTTCGTTTTGCCGGAGATCAAAGAGATTAAAGCCAGGAGAGAAAGCTTATCACGTGTTGTGAGTCATCATTTTATTCATATTTAGTTCATTTTGTCTTTTATTACCATATTTGGTATTGGGGGCAGCACGGCGGCGCAGTGGTTAGCGCGTGTGCGGCACAGTTCTAAGGTCTTGGGAACCTCCTGCGTGGGTTCAAATCCAGCTACCGGACTTACTGTGCGGAGTTTGTATGTTCTCCCCGTGCTGGCGTGGGTTTCCTCCGGGTACTCCGGTTACCTCCCACATTCCAAAGACATGCATTTTAGGTGGATTGGCCGGTCCAAATTGTCCCTAGGTGTGAATGTGCGAGCGAGTTGTCTGTCCCTGTGTGCCCTGCGATTGGCTGGCAACCAGTTCAGGGTGTCCCCTGCCTACTGCCCAATGATTGCTGGGATGGGCTCCAGCACCCCCGCGACCCTACTGAGGATAAGCGGTGCAGCTAATGACATGAGATAATGAGATGAGATCTGGTATTGGAGTAATCCAAAAGTAATTGAAAGTAATCCAGTTAAAGTAACCCTACCCAACCATGTGCACCAGTATGTTTCTAATTAACCTTTATGTTGGGTTAGGGTCTCCAGTTTATCAAATGTAATAATTGATGTGTCTTAGAGCCCATAAATCCAAATTACAATGGAAATATATGGTTATGATTGTATCTGATATTTGTTAGGATGCTTTCTTAATTATATTTTGTGATACTATACTTTATTTGTGGTGGTCAATTCCGAACACAACACAATGAATTATTAAATAAATAAATAAACCAATCCAACTCTTTGAAGTGAACAATAAAACTCACGGATTACTTTAACACCGGCATGTACATTTGATTAATACAGAAGCTAGCTTATCACAACTGCCTTCGCGGAGATCTATTTACTATTTTTCGACATTTCTGAAGTGTGGAAATAAACTGACTGAGATGCCTTTTGGCCCATCAGGCTAGGAAACTACCAAAAAGCCGGCGCGTGCTTTTTTGTTTCACACAATTGAATACTGATGGGAATTGATTGTGTAGAAAAATTTGAGTGAGTTTATGACTCCATTTTCCCTTCTAGAAAAGAAAAATCTCGATTCCACCCTTACCTGAAGACCCTCGTGGTCCTCTGTAAGCTTCTCTAGTGCCTCCCTGTGCATGCTTTTGAATCCAGGTTGTGAATCCTGGGGTCGTTCCTATCAGTTAGCGTTTTGAATCCTTCTGATCACCGTGGATAAACCTGGGTGAGAGGACCCTATTGGGCCCGAAAGGCCTCCCTGCCTGGCTCCGGCCGAGCTCGGCCGCCCGGACGGATGCTCCGTGCTGCATGAGTTCACAGTAGTCACGGGTGACAAAGGGCAAGTTCCGCACCGTCGCTTTTTTCACATTTCAAAGCCTTCTCAAACTTTCTCATAAATAGGAGAAAGGATGCACCACAGTGATTGATTCCCGAAGCTGTGTTTCATTTCGCCGAACGACAATAGCGGGGGGAATACGTCCACAAATATCCTTCTTACGTCTCCAGGAATTAAAAAAAATGTACAGTTAGTTTATTTTTTAAATAAAATGAATTTTTTTTTTAAAAAAAGTGTCCTTGGGTAAGACACTGAACCCCTAATACCCCCAATAAGCTGGTTAGCGCCTTACATGGCTGCAAGGCCGCTATTGGGAAATGTGAAGCACATTGTAAAGCGCTTTGGGAAGTCATTGACTTGAAAAGCGCTATAGAAATGCAGATCAGATCAGATCAATTTTGTGAGTCTAAGGTTGTGACTCAACGCTACTCCGGCCGCTCACAAAATCGAATCTTGATCCGAATACGGAAGGGGATCTTCCGTAGCGGGTGATGGCGGTGTCAGGGACGGAAAAACAGATCGAGAGCAAAAACGTGGTCGGGGTCAGAAACGGGTCGTAAGCCAGGACGGGAGAGCAGACGTGGTCAGGATCAAAAACGGGAGCAAAAACGGGACAGGCGGCAGTCAGGGTCAAAAAGGCTTGCCCTGGATCAACAGAGGTTCGCAGACGGACTGACAACTGAAGAGTGACAGAACTGGGTTTGAAAAGGGACAGGGAGCCAATCAGGTAGCCCTCGGCGGCTGGCGCCAAATGAGCGGGCACGGGTGATTCAAATCGGTAATCATGACATCATGGGAAATTATTTAGCAAAGTCTGATTTTCAAAAATATGGTAAAAGACGAAAAATAATACTTGAATAAAGCAAAATAATATGCCAAAAAAAAAAAGAACTAGTAGAAAAAAATTGCATTTTTAACTTAGTTGACACTGGTGCACCAATCTGTACATAAATCCATCACATTATTACCAAAGAAATAGTTGCTTAGGCTTCCAAAAATAATGTGTCCTTTCTCTCAAGTTCTAGACCTTTTTTTAAGATAGTTCATAAATATTTGTCGTATACATGGGTGCATGTAGTTTATGTGCAAGTACAAGTCCAGATCATAATGCGTGCCCTTCTCCGCCTTCATTTTTTCCCACGTATAGACACCAGGTGGTGCTAAAGCTCCTGCTCCTCTACCTTCAATTCATTCAGTGCCAGCTGCCTGTCTCGAACTGGAATGCTGTGTC